>NC_052311.1:4418688-4423688 GCF_016432855.1 Salvelinus namaycush
TTGGAACACTACGGAAAACTGGGAACACTACGGAACACTGGGAACACTACGGAACACAGGGAACACTATGGAACACTAGGAACACTACAGAACACTGGGGAACATTATGGAACACTGGGAACACTATGGGACACTGGGAACACTACAGAACACTGGGGAACACAGTGGAACATTATGGAACACTGGGGACACTACAAAACACTAGGAACACTACAGAAAACTGGGGAACATAAGGAACACGAGGAACAGTACGGAGCACTGGGAACACCACGGAACACGGGGGAACACTAAGGAACACGAGGAACAGTACGGAACACTGGGGCACTACGGAACACTGGGAAAACTACGGAACACTGGGGAACATTAAAGAAATCTAGGAAAATTACAGAACACTGGGGAACGTTATGGAACACTGGGAAAACTATGGAATACTGGGAAAACTACGGAACGCTGGGAAAACTATGGAATACTGGGAAAACTACGGAACGCTGGGGAACATTAAGGAAATCTAGGAAAATTACAGAACACTGGGGAACATTTTAGAACCCTGGGGAAACTATGGGACACTGGGAAAATTATGGAACACTGGGAACACTTTGGGACACTGGGAACACTACAAAACACTAGGAACACTAAGAAACACTGGGAACACTACGGAACACTGGGAACCCTACGTTACACTGGGAAAACTATGGAATACTGGGAAAACTACGGAACGCTGGGGAACATTAAGGAATTCTAGGAAAATTACAGAACACTGGGGAACATTTTAGAACACTGGGGAAACTATGGGACACTGGGAAAATTATGGAACACTGGGAACACTACATAACACTGGGGAACACTACAGAACAATGGGGAACATAATGGAACACCGGGAACACTACAAAACACTAGGAACACTACAGAAAACTGGGAACACCACGGAACACTGGGGAACACTAAGGAACACGAGGAACACTACGGAACACTGGGGACACTACGGAACACTGGGAACACTACGGAACACTGGGAACATTACAGAACACTGGGAACACTACGGAAAACGGGGAACACTACGGAACACTGGGAACACTACGGAACACTGGGGAACACTAAGGAACACGAGGAACACTACAGAACACTGGGAACACTAAGGAACACTGGGAACACTATAGAACACTGGGAACACTACAGAACACTGGGAACACTACGGAACACTACGGAAAACTGGGGGCACTACAGAACACTGGGGACCACTATGGAACACTGGGGACACTATGGAACACTGAGAACATTACAGAACACTGGAAACCCTACGGAAAACTGGGAACACTACGGAAAACGGGGAACCCTACGGAACACTGGGAACACTACGGAACACTGGGAACACTACGGAACACTGGGAACATTTTGGAACACTGGGAACACTATGGGACACTGGGAACACGAAAGAACACTGGGGAACACGAAAGAACACTGGGGAACATTATGGAACACTGGGAACACTACAAAACACTAGGAACACTACGGAAAACTGAGAACACTACGGAACACTGGGAACATTACGGAACGCTGGGAACATTACAGAACACTTGGAACACTACGGAAAACTGGGAACACTACGGAACACTGGGAACACTACGGAACACAGGGAACACTATGGAACACTAGGAACACTACAGAACACTGGGGAACATTATGGAACACTGGGAACACTATGGGACACTGGGAACACTACAGAACACTGGGGAACACAGTGGAACATTATGGAACACTGGGGACACTACAAAACACTAGGAACACTACAGAAAACTGGGGAACACTAAGGAACACGAGGAACAGTACGGAGCACTGGGAACACCACGGAACACGGGGGAACACTAAGGAACACGAGGAACAGTACGGAACACTGGGGCACTACGGAACACTGGGAAAACTACGGAACGCTGGGGAACATTAAAGAAATCTAGGAAAATTACAGAACACTGGGGAACGTTATGGAACACTGGGAACACTACATAACACTGGGGAACACTACGGAACACTGGGGAACATTATGGAACACTGGGGACACTACAAAACACTAGGAACACTAAGAAACACTGGGAACACTACGGAACACTGGGAACCCTACGTAACACTGGGAAAACTATGGAATACTGGGAAAACTACGGAACGCTGGGGAACATTAAGGAAATCTAGGAAAATTACAGAACACTGGGGAACATTTTAGAACCCTGGGGAAACTATGGGACACTGGGAAAATTATGGAACACTGGGAACACTTTGGGACACTGGGAACACTACATAACACTGGGGAACAATACAGAACAATGGGGAACATAATGGAACACCGGGAACACTACAAAACACTAGGAACACTACAGAAAACTGGGAACACCACGGAACACTGGGGAACACTAAGGAACACGAGGAACAGTACGGAACACTGGGGGCACTACGGAACACTGGGAACACTAAGGAACACTGGGAACATTACAGAACACTGGGAATACTACGGAAAACTGGGAACACTACGGAACTCTGGGAACACCACGGAACACTGGGGAACACTAAGGAACACGAGGACCACTACAGAACACTGGGAACACTACGGAACACTGGGAACACTACGGAAAACTGGGAACATTACGGAACACTGGGAACACTACGGAACACTACGGAAAACTGGGGGCACTACAGAACACTGGGGACCACTATGGAACACTGGGGACACTATGGAACACTGAGAACATTACAGAACCCTAGAAACCCTACGGAAAACTGGGAACACTACGGAACACTGGGAACACTACGGAACACTGGGAACACTATAGAACACTACAGAACACTGAGGAACATTTTGGAACATTTTGGAACATTCTGGAACACCGGGGACACTATGGGACACTGGGAACACTACAGAACACTGGGGAACATTATGGAACACTGGGAACACTACATAACACTGGGGAACACTGCAGAACATTGGGGAACATTATGGAACACTGGGAACACTATGGGACACTGGGAACACTACATAACACTGGGGAATACTACAGAACACTGGGGAACATTATGGAACATTGGGAACACTACAAAACACTATCAACACTACAGAAAACTGGGGAACACCACGGAACACTGGGGAACACTAAGGAACACGAGGAACAGTACGGAACACTGGGAACACTACGGAACACTGGGAACACTATGGAACACTGGGAACACCACGGAACACTGGGGAACACTAAGGAACACTGGGAACACTACGGAACACTGGGAACACTATGGAACACTGAGAACACCATGGAACACTGGGAACACTACAGAACACTGGGGAACATTATGGAACACTAGGAAAACTACAGAACACTGGGGAACATTATGGAACACTGGGAACACTATGTGACACTGGGAACACTACATAACACTGTGGAACACTACAGAACACTGGGGAACATTATGGAACACTGGGAACTCTACAAAACACTAGGATCACTACGGAACACTGGGAACACCACGGAACACTGGGGAACACTAAGGAACACTAGGAACACTACAGAACACTGGGAACATTATGGAACACTGGGAACACTATCGAACACAACAGAACACAGGGGAACATTTTGGAACACTGAGGACACTACAGAACACTGGAAACACTACAGAACAATGGGAACACTACAGAATACTGGGAACACTATGGAACACTGGGAACATTACAGAACACTGGGAACACTACGTAAAACTGGGAACACTACGGAACACTGGGAACACTACGGAACACTGGGAACACCATGGAACACTGGGAACACTACAGAACACTGGGGAACATTATGGAACACTTGGAAAACTACAGAACACTGGGGAACATTATGTAACACTTGGAACACTATGGGACACTGGGAAACACTACATAACACTGTGGAACACTACAGAACACTGGGGAACATTATGGAACACTGGGAACTCTACAAAACACTAGGATCACTACGGAACACTGGGAACACCACGGAACACTGGGGAACACTAAGGAACACTAGGAACACTACGGAACACTGGGAACACTATGGAAAACTGGGAACACTACAGAACTTTGGGGAACATTATGGAACACTGGGAACACTATCGAACACTACAGAACACAGGGGAACATTTTGTAACACTGGGAACACTACAGAACACTGGAAACACTACCGAACAATGGGAACACTACGGAACACTGGGGAACACTAAGGAACACTAGGAACACTACAGAACACTGGGAACATTATGGAACACTGGGAACACTATCGAACACAACAGAACACAGGGGAACATTTTGGAACACTGAGGACACTACAGAACACTGGAAACACTACAGAACAATGGGAACACTACAGAATACTGGGAACACTATGGAACACTGGGAACATTACAGAACACTGGGAACACTACGTAAAACTGGGAACACTACGGAACACTGGGAACACTACGGAACACTGGGAACACCATGGAACACTGGGAACACTACGGAACACTGGGGAACATTATGGAACACTGGGGAACACTAAGGAACACTGGGGAACATTATGAACACTGGAACACTATGGGACACTGGGAAACACTACATAACACTGTGGAACACTACAGAACACTGGGGAACATTATGGAACACTGGGAACTCTACAAAACACTAGGATCACTACGGAACACTGGGAACACCACGGAACACTGGGGAACACTAAGGAACACTAGGAACACTACGGAACACTGGGAACACTATGGAAAACTGGGAACACTACAGAACTTTGGGGAACATTATGGAACACTGGGAACACTATCGAACACTACAGAACACAGGGGAACATTTTGTAACACTGGGAACACTACAGAACACTGGAAACACTACCGAACAATGGGAACACTACGGAACACTGGGGAACATTATGGAACACTGGGAACACTACGGAACACTGGGAACACCATGGAACACTGGGAACACTACAGAACACTGGGGAACATTATGGAACACT
>NC_052311.1:4747423-4864923 GCF_016432855.1 Salvelinus namaycush
TCTAGATGGATTGATTGGGCTTGGGGGCTTCTCCAGTCTAGATGGACGGGCATTGGGTGGTACTCCAGTCTAGAGATTGACAGTGGGTGTTCTCCAGTCTAGATGGATTGGTATTGGTTGGTTCTCCAGTCTAGATGGATTGACATTGGGTTGGTTCTCCAGTCTAGATGGATTGGCATGGGTTGGTTTCTCCAGTCTAGATGGATTGACATTGGGTTGGTTCTCCAGTCTAGATGGATTGGCATTGGGTTGGTTCTCCAGTCTAGATGGATTGACATTGGGTTGGTTCTCCAGTCTAGATGGATTGGCATTGGGTTGGTTCTCCAGTCTAGATGGATTGGCATTGGGTTGGTTCACCAGTCCAGATGGATTGGCATTGGGTTGGTTCTCCAGCTAGATGGATTGGCATTGAGTTGGTTCTCCAGTCCAGATGGATTGGCATTGAGTTGGTTCTCCAGTCTAGATGGATTGGCATTGAGTTGGTTCTCCAGTCCTAGATGGATTGACATGGGTTGGTTCTCCAGCCCAGATGGATTGGTATTGGGTTGGTTCTCAAGTCTAGATGGATTGGCATTGGGTTGGTTCTCCAGTCTAGATGGATTGTCATTTGGTTGGTTCTCCAGCCCAGATGGATTGGTATTGGGTTGGTTCTCCAGTCCAGATGGATTGGCATTGGGTTGGTTCTCCAGTCTAGATGGATTGGCATTGAGTTGGTTCTCCAGTCTAGATGGATTGGCATTGAGTTGGTTCTCCAGTCTAGATGGATTGTCATTTGGTTGGTTCTCCAGCCCAGCCCAGATGGATTGGCATTGGGTTGGTTCTCCAGTCCAGATGGATTGGCATTGTGTTGGTTATCCAGTCTAGAGGGATTGGCATTGAGTTGGTTCTCCAGTCCAGATGGATTGGCATTGGGTTGGTTCTCCAGTCTAGATGGATTGGCATTGAGTTGGTTCTCCAGTCTAGATGGATTGGCATTGAGTTGGTTCTCCAGTCTAGATGGATTGTCATTTGGTTGGTTCTCCAGCCCAGATGGATTGGCATTTGGTTGGTTCTCCAGCCCAGATGGATTGGTATTGGGTTGGTTCTCCAGTCCAGATGGATTGGCATTGGGTTGGTTCTCCAGTCTGGATGGATTGGCATTTGGTTGGTTCTCCAGTCCGGATGGATTGGCATTGGGTTGGTTCTCCAGTCTGGATGGATTGGCATTGGGTTGGTTCTCCAGTCCAGATGGATTGGCATTGGGTTGGTTCTCCAGTCTAGATGGATTGACATTGAGTTGGTTCTCCAGTCCAGATGGATTGGCATTGGGTTGGTTCTCCAGTCTAGATGGATTGGCATTGGGTTGGTTCACCAGTCCAGATGGATTGGCATTGGGTTGGTTCTCCAGTCTAGATGGATTGGCATTGAGTTGGTTCTCCAGTCTAGATGGATTGACATTGGGTTGGTTCTCCAGCCCAGATGGATTGGTATTGGGTTGGTTCTCAAGTCTAGATGGATTGGCATTGGGTTGGTTCTCCAGTCTAGATGGATTGTCATTTGGTTGGTTCTCCAGCCCAGATGGATTGGTATTGGGTTGGTTCTCCAGTCCAGATGGATTGGCATTGGGTTGGTTCTCCAGTCTAGATGGATTGGCATTGGGTTGGTTCTCCAGTCTAGATGGATTGGCATTGAGTTGGTTCTCCAGTCTAGATGGATTGTCATTTGGTTGGTTCTCCAGCCCAGCCCAGATGGATTGGCATTGGGTTGGTTCTCCAGTCCAGATGGATTGGCATTGTGTTGGTTATCCAGTCTAGATGGATTGGCATTGAGTTGGTTCTCCAGTCCAGATGGATTGGCATTGGGTTGGTTCTCCAGTCTAGATGGATTGGCATTGAGTTGGTTCTCCAGTCTAGATGGATTGGCATTGAGTTGGTTCTCCAGTCTAGATGGATTGTCATTTGGTTGGTTCTCCAGCCCAGATGGATTGGTATTTGGTTGGTTCTCCAGTCTAGATGGATTGGCATTGGGTTGGTTCTCCAGTCTAGATGGATTGTCATTTGGTTGGTTCTCCAGCCCAGATGGATTGGCATTGGGTTAGTTCTCCAGTCTAGATGGATTGACATTGGGTTGGTTCTCCAGTCTAGATTGACTGGCATTGGGTTGGTTCTCCAGTCTAGATGGATTGACATTGGGTTGGTTCTCCAGTCTAGATGGATTGGTATTGGGTTGGTTCTCCAGTCTAGATGGATTGACATTAGGTTGGTTCTCCAGTCTAGATGGATTGACATTGGGTTGGTTCTCCAGTCTAGATGGATTGGCATTGGGTTGGTTCTCCAGTCTAGATGGATTGACATTGGGTTGGTTCTCCAGTCTAGATGGATTGGCATTGGGTTGGTTCTCCAGTCTAGATGGATTGACATTGGGTTGGTTCTCCAGTCTAGATGGATTGACATTGGGTTGGTTCTCCAGTCTAGATGGACTGACATTGGGTTGGTTCTCCAGTCTAGATGGATTGACATTGGGTTGGTTCTCCAGTCTAGATGGATTGACATTGGGTTGGTTCTCCAGTCTAGATGGATTGACATTGGGTTGGTTCTCCAGTCTAGATGGATTGACATTGGGTTGGTTCTCCAGTCCAGATGGATTGACATTGGGTTGGTTCTCCAGTCTAGATGAATTGACATTGGGTTGGTTCTCCAGTCCAGATGGATTGACATTGGGTTGGTTCTCCAGTCCAGATGGATTGACATTGGGTTGGTTCTCCAGTCTAGATGGATTGACATTGGGTTGGTTCTCCAGTCTAGATGGATTGGCATTGGGTTGGTTCTCCAGTCTAGATGGATTGACATTGGGTTGGTTCTCCAGTCCAGATGGATTGGCATTGGGTTGGTTCTCCAGTCCAGATGGATTGGCATTTGGTTGGTTCTCCAGCCCAGATGGATTGGTATTGGGTTGGTTCTCCAGTCTAGATGGATTGACATTGGGTTGGTTCTCCAGTCTAGATGGATTGGCATTGGGTTGGTTCTTCAGTCTAGATGGATTGTCATTGGGTTGGTTCTCCAGTCTAGATGGATTGTCATTGGGTTGGTTCTCCAGTCCAGATGGATTGGCATTGGGTTGGTTCTCAAGTCTAGATGGATTGACATTGGGTTGGTTCTCCAGTCTAGATGGATTGTCATTGGGTTGGTTCTCCAGTCTAGATGGATTGGCATTGGGTTGGTTCTCCAGTCTGGATGGATTGGCATTGGGTTGGTTCTCCAGTCTAGATGGATTGGCATTGGGTTGGTTCTCCAGTCTAGATGGATTGGCATTGGGTTGGTTCTCCAGTCTAGATGGATTGACATTGGGTTGGTTCTCCAGTCTAGATGGATTGGCATTGGGTTGGTTCTCCAGTCTAGATGGATTGACATTGGGTTGGTTCTCCAGTCTAGATGGATTGTCATTGGGTTGGTTCTCCAGTCTAGATGGATTGACATTGGGTTGGTTCTCCAGTCTAGATGGATTGTCATTGGGTTGGTTCTCCAGTCTAGATGGATTGACATTGGGTTGGTTCTCCAGTCTAGATGGATTGGCATTGGGTTGGTTCTCCAGTCTAGATGGATTGACATTGGGTTGGTTCTCCAGTCTAGATGGATTGACATTGGGTTGGTTCTCCAGTCTAGATGGATTGTCATTGGGTTGGTTCTCCAGTCTAGATGGATTGACATTGGGTTGGTTCTCCAGTCTAGATGGATTGACATTGGGTTGGTTCTCCAGTCTAGATGGATTGACATTGGGTTGGTTCTCCAGTCTAGATGGATTGTCATTGGGTTGGTTCTCCAGTCTAGATGGATTGTCATTGGGTTGGTTCTCCAGTCTAGATGGATTGACATTGGGTTGGTTCTCCAGTCTAGATGGATTGACATTGGGTTGGTTCTCCAGTCTAGATGGATTGACATTGGGTTGGTTCTCCAGTCTAGATGGATTGACATTGGGTTGGTTCTCCAGTCTAGATGGATTGACATTGGGTTGGTTCTCCAGTCTAGATGGATTGACATTGGGTTGGTTCTCCAGTCTAGATGGATTGACATTGGGTTGGTTCTCCAGTCCAGATGGATTGACATTGGGTTGGTTCTCCAGTCTAGATGGATTGACATTGGGTTGGTTCTCCAGTCCAGATGGATTGACATTGGGTTGGTTCTCCAGTCCAGATGGATTGACATTGGGTTGGTTCTCCAGTCTAGATGGATTGACATTGGGTTGGTTCTCCAGTCTAGATGGATTGGCATTGGGTTGGTTCTCCAGTCTAGATGGATTGACATTGGGTTGGTTCTCCAGTCCAGATGGATTGGCATTGGGTTGGTTCTCCAGTCCAGATGGATTGGCATTTGGTTGGTTCTCCAGCCCAGATGGATTGGTATTGGGTTGGTTCTCCAGTCTAGATGGATTGACATTGGGTTGGTTCTCCAGTCTAGATGGATTGGCATTGGGTTGGTTCTTCAGTCTAGATGGATTGTCATTGGGTTGGTTCTCCAGTCTAGATGGATTGTCATTGGGTTGGTTCTCCAGTCCAGATGGATTGGCATTGGGTTGGTTCTCAAGTCTAGATGGATTGACATTGGGTTGGTTCTCCAGTCTAGATGGATTGTCATTGGGTTGGTTCTCCAGTCTAGATGGATTGTCATTGGGTTGGTTCTCCAGTCTGGATGGATTGGCATTGGGTTGGTTCTCCAGTCTAGATGGATTGGCATTGGGTTGGTTCTCCAGTCTAGATGGATTGGCATTGGGTTGGTTCTCCAGTCTAGATGGATTGACATTGGGTTGGTTTTCCAGTCTAGATGGATTGGCATTGGGTTGGTTCTCCAGTCTAGATGGATTGACATTGGGTTGGTTCTCCAGTCTAGATGGATTGTCATTGGGTTGGTTCTCCAGTCTAGATGGATTGACATTGGGTTGGTTCTCCAGTCTAGATGGATTGTCATTGGGTTGGTTCTCCAGTCTAGATGGATTGACATTGGGTTGGTTCTCCAGTCTAGATGGATTGGCATTGGGTTGGTTCTCCAGTCTAGATGGATTGACATTGGGTTGGTTCTCCAGTCTAGATGGATTGACATTGGGTTGGTTCTCCAGTCTAGATGGATTGTCATTGGGTTGGTTCTCCAGTCTAGATGGATTGACATTGGGTTGGTTCTCCAGTCTAGATGGATTGACATTGGGTTGGTTCTCCAGTCTAGATGGATTGGCATTGGGTTGGTTCTCCAGTCTAGATGGATTGTCATTGGGTTGGTTCTCCAGTCTAGATGGATTGTCATTGGGTTGGTTCTCCAGTCTAGATGGATTGACATTGGGTTGGTTCTCCAGTCTAGATGGATTGACATTGGGTTGGTTCTCCAGTCTAGATGGATTGACATTGGTTTGGTTCTCCAGTCTAGATGGATTGACATTGGGTTGGTTCTCCAGTCTAGATGGATTGACATTGGGTTGGTTCTCCAGTCTAGATGGATTGACATTGGGTTGGTTCTCCAGTCTAGATGGATTGTCATTTGGTTGGTTCTTTAATTGATTGAGCACCTTTCATTTCAAGGTATTCGCAGATGTTATGTTCTCACTTAGGTAGAAGTCAAAATGCCTGATTTCTCTGCATAAAATATTTGAGGAAACAGTAGAAAGCAGAGACAGCTGTCAATCACAGTACATCAATTGTTTGCTCAAACATGACCCTCCCACCATATTTTACCACAACCCACCGGGGTGAGGTCAGTTCCAGGTCAATTCTGGAATTGGAATTCCAATTCTAAATATCTTCAATGCTTTTTAATTCGGAACATTTGGAATTGGATTTTGGTTTAATTTCTGAATTGACCTCAACCCTGCAACCCACTGAACACTGATAGTTCGGGTTATGTAATACCCCCAAGCTTAGCCTTGAACGCCATGCTCTTCACAAGACGAGATTTGGAAGGATAGCCCCGCGAGACGACCCTCACCCTGATTCTCCATTTTCCCACTAGCTACTAATCATGATAAAGGATAGATGTGAGGGGAAAAAAACATATTTTCTTCACTGAATTGAAATATAACTCACAGCCGCCAGCCTCCTCAACCCTTCCAAACACAAATGCTCTGCTCTCAAGATTAAAAATAATTTATTCCAGTAATATGATTTGAAGAAAAACAGAATGACGTTTATACATTCTAAATAGCTTTTAGGGGTTAGATAGATATTCATTTAGTTTATTTTGTGTAAACATTTGAATGAATTTAATGTACCAGGTGGTCTACATCAATCAGTACATCAGGTGCTGCTACTCTCTGTTTATCATATATGCATAGTCACTAACTATACATTCATGTACATACTACCTCAATTGGGCTGACCAACCAGTGCTCCCACACATTGGCTAACCGGGCCATCTGCATTGTGTCCCACCCACCACCCGCCAACCCCTCTTTTACGCTACTGCTACTCTCTGTTCATCATGTATGCATAGACACTTTAACCATATCTACATACTACCTCAATCAGCCTGACTAACCGGTGTCTGTATGTAGCCTCGCTACTTTTATAGCCTCGCTACTTTTATAGCCTGTCTTTTTACTGTTGTTTTATTTCTTTACCTACCTATTGTTCACCTAATACCTTTTTTGCACTATTGGTTAGAGCCTGTAAGTAAGCATTTCACTGTAAGGTCTACTACATCTGTTGTATTCAGTGCACGTGAAAAATAAACGTTGATTTGATTTGAGGTAGCAGGCATTCAAGATGGTGTGCCAGAAGATGTCTTTTACTGGATGGTGGTTGAGAATTTCTGTGTTTTTTACTTGAAACTGATGTTTTTACTGGTTTCTTGTTTGTTTTTGAAATGTTCAATGGAGATTCTCCATTGAGCGTCATGCTTTTTAGTCCGGGAGTAGGCCTAATCTGGAGTTGGAAAACCGACCCTATGCTTCTTTAACAGTAGTATTACAGACATATCAACTTTTCTGTATGTCTTTCTGTCAGTCCATTACACCAGTGAAAAGAACATCTGCTGCCTGCACTATAGTGGGCTATGGATTTTTCCGGGGGTTCGGGTTATGTCTGGAGGAGGTAGGGACAGTACAGCAACCTCTCTCTATACCACTATTGTTGTTTTCCTGCAAGAAAATAGGCCTAAGGATTTCTTATTTATTTTGATGAAATATGAAGGCTCAAACAAATTACTATGCTAATGCCTTTACTATGAGAAATGCATTCATTAAGCCACTTTCAACTGTCCGTCATTCAAAGCTGTAAAACAAAGAAGTCTTAAAAAATATATATATATATATTACGCAATACAAACACTAATCCATGTGTAGTTTTCTAATGCTGGATTAGCTAGACGTTAAACTTCACAGCTTCTATTCCATCACATTACAGGGATTTTATATTTTAGTCTTATATAGAGAGTATTATGAGTATGATCTTATTTTCATGAGTAACTATTGGAAATTAAATTAAAAGGATCTGGCTTCTGGTTTAATTAATCTCCATATTAACATTTCATTATTGCAGCACCTTATCTGACTATCAAATCATTTCTGGGTAACAATTAAGTACCTTACTGTGATTGTTTTCAATTAAAATGGTACAAAAAAATAAAAAATAATATAGCTTCTTAGCAAATAGCAATTTCTCAAGCAATCATTTTTCTAGGACTGTGTGGGAGTGGTCTGAGTGGGGAGGGGAAAACTGAAAACAGGCTGTTATTGGCAGAGAGGTTTGGAACTCTCTTATTTGCCGCCTTGATGGCGTCACCAGGCAGGCCAGAACTCCATCCCTCCAAAACAGGCTGAAATATCAGACAGTCTTTTCAAACAGCTCTTACACTAAAAGGGCATTATCATAATTTTCACAGTATTATTACAACCTCTTGGTGTGGAAATATATATTTATATCTGAATGGAAGGTAAAATACTGGAAGAACATTAATACTGTATAAATCTCTCTTCCACTGATAAAGTACCTTCTACATCAGACTGTAAGCAGGGGAGGATAGGCGGCCAGTAAATAGGTAGAAGATACACTATACAGCTGGATAGAAATGAGTAATACACATCTACAGTACATTACAAATACTGTTCGCTCATAATGAGAAGAATCTTCAAAATCATCCAAGAACAATTTAACTCTTTTTTTTTTAATCAAATGTTTTATTTGTTATGCATTTTAATTTCCCAAATGTATGATGACTCAGTTCCATTGATGAGACAAGTCTACGGTGATTTGGTTCCACATAGATTATATGACATGCAGATAAGGAAACAAATATTATAATAACTCATATTTTACATTCTCAATTTATTATTTACGAAAATCCTCAAATGGACATAATGAACAGCATTTTATTTCCCTTTTTATAACATCGATGTCCAGTCACATTGAAAAGTACAGCAACAGTGAGCCACATGGAGAATGTTCTAAAATAAAGGTTGACACAATGATTGATCCCACAACAATTTCTCTCCATAGGGAACGATCAAAATATATTTTATTGCAAATATCAAAACATTGGAATGTATTTCAAGGTTTAGCGTTAAGTTTACCCTTTCACACTAGTGTTAGTTGTACATTCTCAGTCAGCAGATCGTATTACAACGGAATATATGGCTGAAAAGGCACACTATTCCCTATACACGCTCAGAAGAAAAGGTGCAACCTAGCACCGAAAAGGGTTTTACGTCTGTCCCCATAGGAGAACCCTTTGAAGAACCTTTTATAGTTCCAGGTAGAACCCTTTTGGTTCCAGGTAAAACTCTTTAGGGTTCTCTTTTTGGTTCTGGAACCAAAAAGTGTTCTCCTACGGGGAAAGCCAAAGAACCCTTTTGGAACCCTTTTTACTAAGAGTGTAGAGCCCTAATTTTGACCAGGAATAGGGTGCCATAGCACTAGCAGGCAGTGGCCATTTTCACAAGACTGGAGTGCATGCCCCACTATATGGTGGGATTCTTCCTGTGCATAGTGCTTTGTTTCACACCTCTTTTCGGCAGGACAACAACGTGGCTAGTTATGAGTCAAAAAATAGCTTCAAGTTGTTAAGCAACATGACAGAGATGTTACAGCAATCCAGTCATTCAAATAAAAGTCACACATCAATCTCAATAACTTCTACCGTTTGACAGACAATAAAGTTGAACGGAGTGAACTATTTGACAGGTTTAATCTGAAACAGGATGTGTGATCTAATCTTAAACCCTGACCACACTAGAAATCTCCCCATATCATTGCGTGAAAAAAAATGTAGTTGAAGAAGTAAACATCTTTCTCAGACTAATTATACATTTTATTGTATTATTATTATTTTTTTTTTTACATTTTAATGTATATATCATATAATAATCACTTATTTTTGAAATATCACCATACCCATGTTGATCGTTTTGACATGAACATGATGTCAGGTAAAACAGTCATTCCGTCTTTGGACAAAGTATACCCATGAAAGTTATGATGGAATGTAGGCATTACATTTAAAGTTTTCCATGACAACAGAATAGTATGTCTCTCCATGACAACAGAAACTGACTTAATAATGCAATATCAGACCTTTGTTTACCTCTAAAACCTGATATAATTAGTATTTTCCTTCAATTCTGAAGGAGTAATCCTGAACCATAATCCAAAGACTACTGTCAAAGTCCAAGTAATATACTGGAGAAAAGTTATAATTCTGTAGCTTTTCCACCTTTTCAAGTTAAATTAAAGTAATCGAACATTTCACCAGGGCTGGGCTCAATTCCATTTCAAATCAGTCAAAAATAGGAATGTTCTTGTGTAATACCAGAGGACATATATCTACATTATTAAATCACGCTATCTGAGAGCTTTATGAGCCTTGTGTTCTTGGCCTTGCTAACAGTATAGGTCCAAAGAACATCAATAAATGTTTAATGCAACCAAAATAACAAAATATCTAGGTAACATTACCAGAACAAGTATTGTTTGTGACAGATGTACTCATCTACTCTATGTGGAAATGATAATAGCCCTTTGCAAAAAGGCAGTTCACATCATGGTGTGGTGCCTTGAGAATATGTCAGAGAGAGAGAGTGAGAGAGGAAAGAGAGAGAAGGAAAGAGAGAGAAGGAAAGAGAGAGAGAGAGAGAGACAGAGAGAGAGACAGAGAGAGAGAGAGAGAGAGAGAGAGAGACAGAGAGAGAGACAGAGAGAGAGAGAGAGAGAGAGAGAGAGAGAGAGAGAGAGAGAGAGAGAGAGAGAGACAGAGAGAGAGACAGAGAGACAGAGAGAGAGAGAGAGAGAGAGAGAGAGAGAGAGAGAGAGAGAGAGAGAGAGGATAATAGACAGAAGAAATATGGCTGTTTTTCCTGTTTAACAATCCCTACTCTAAACAATTACAGGAGGAAAGTGTGAGTCTCCAAGTTGGGACACAGATTTATGCCCCTATCCCAGCCAGGAACAATCACCCAACCATCATATTCACTAATATGCTGCAACAAGGCATAGGGAAATATGCATTATAATTGTAAAGCCAAATTCGAACCACTCAGACATGTTCCATACATTACTGTAATTACAAGAGTATGTTTACAACTGGGACAGAATATTTAAGTGTGATCTGTATGCTGATTGGAATACATGCTATTATCTTAGAGGACAATAATATACACAGATGTTTGATTTCATGGTTACTGCATATAGTATGTCCCCAACAGTATATGTGGAGGAAGTATATCTGAACTACAGGTATTGGGAGGAAGACAAAAACCTCAACAGCTTCTTTGACCAAAATGGAAACATGTTGTTCAAATGGTCTGTAATAAGGAGAGCAAATCTGCATGGCAACATATCCTGTCTGGACTTTACTTGGCAATGGCACAATATCTCTGTGATGTGTGTTATGTAGTTTAGGATATAGGAGAAACCAATTAGAAACTCAATGCATACATATAGTTTGCCCAGTTTGGGGTTAACATAAGTGTTGTTGAATATGAATGATATACAGTTCAAGTCGGAGTCATTAAAACTCATTTTTCAACCACTCCACAAATTTCTTGTTAACAAACTATGGTTTTGGCAAGTTGGTTAGGACATCTACTTTGTGCATGACACAAGTCATTTTTTCAACAATTGTTTACAGACAGATTATTTCACTTATAATTCACTGTATCACAATTCCAGTGGGTCAGAAGTTCACATACACTAAGTTGACTGTGCCTTTAAACAGCTTGGAAAATTCCAGAAAATTATGTCATGGCTTTAGAAGCTTCTGATAGGCTAATTGACATCATTTGAGTCAATTGGAGGTGTACCTGTGGATGTATTTCAAGGCCTACCTTCAAACTCAGTGCCTCTTTGCTTGACGTCATGGGAAAATCTAAAGAAATCATCCAAGACCCCAGAAAAAAATTGTGGACCACCACAAGTCTGGTTCATCCTTGGGAGCAATTTCCAAACGCCTGAAGGTGCCACGTGCATCTGTACAAACAATAGTACGCAAGTATAAACACCTTGGGACCACGCAGCCGTCATACCGCTCAGGAAGGAGACGCGTTCTGTCTCCTAGAGACAAACGTACTTTGGTGCGAAAAGTGCAAATCAATCCCAGAACAACAGCATAGGACCTTGTGAAGATGCTGGAGGAATAGATGGAATTAGATGGTATCATGAGGCAGGAAAATTATGTGGATATATTGAAGCAACATCGAGCAAGGAGGCCTACAAACCTGACTCAGTTACACCAGCTCTGTCAGGAGGAATGGGCCAAAATTCACCAAACATATTGTGGGAAGCTTGTGGAAGTTAAACAATTTAAAGGCAATGCTACCAAATACTATTTGAGTGTATGTAAACTTCTGACCCACTGGGAATGTGATGAAAGAAATAAAAGCTGAAATAAATCATTCTCTCTACTACTATTCTGACATTTCACATTCTTAAAATAAAGTGGTGATCCTAACTGACCTAAAACAAGGATTTTTTACTAGGATTAAATGTCAGCAATTGTGAAAAACTGAGTTTAAATATATTTGGCTAAGGTGTATGTAAACTTCCGACTTCAACTGTAATTACATAAAGGTCTCGATAAAGGTAGGGAAGCCACCCTTTGTAAAAAATGTTTGTCATGAAATAAATCACATCATCACATAAGAGCAGGTCTGGTTGAGCAAGCAAAGTGAATAGCATCTGGGGATGTCATAGCAGTATGGTGTTATAGGAGTCGGATGTTATCGGAGTAGGATGTCATAGGAGTAGGATATTATAGGGCCAGGTTTTATAGGAGTAGGATGTTATCGGAGTAGGATGTTATAGGGCCAGGTTTTATAGGAGTAGGATGTTATCGGAGTAGGATATTATCGGAGTAGGATATTATAGGGCCAGGTGTTATAGGGCCAGGTGTTATAGGAGTAGGGTGTTATAGGAGTAGGGTGTTATAGGGCCAGGAGTTATAGGAGTAGGGTGTTATAGGGCCAGGAGTTATAGGAGTAGGGTGTTATAGGGCCAGGAGTTATAGGGCCAGGTGTTATAGGAGTAGGGTGTTATAGGGCTAGGTGTTATAGGAGTAGGATGTTCTAGGGCCACGTGTTATAGGAATACATTTTACAGCATTAGATATAAATTTATGGACTTAGTTCGAAATAAATTCTTTATCTTTGGACATTTTTTAGGAGCTGAATGAAAGTACATGATGGAGTTACATGATGGAGATAGATACACAGACACATGTTCTAATACGACATGTAGCACTACATCCGAGAGCAATGCCAGAACCCTAATAATTCAGTTTGTCATCAACAAACTGTATGTGGTCGACACAGGCCATCCACAGAGCTGAGAATCTACAACAACCCAAACTTCTGGATTTAGTAAACAGCGTCTGTTGCCGGGAGACTTCTAGCCATAGGCCATCTTTAGTATTGTAGTATTTGGTGTAATTTCCCCCTTATGTCCCTTTTAGTTTTGTATGCTGGAGATGTGAAAGGAATGTGTTAAGTATTTTTTTTGGCGGGCATATGGCACAACTATTAGAGCCTAGTTAGAGTTTGTGCACATAAGATTGAAAGACACTTATTAAACAGGGTCTATATGAATCAACAACATGGTGTCACGTCACGATAGAAAGACACACACATAGTATAAACATACAGTACAAGTAGTAGTACACAGACATTATTACAATGGCTTCATCATATTTCTCCTTGTCTTTTCTCTGCATATACACTTGTCTACACGTTAGGATACAGTTGGTGAGAAGGGTTTAGACACATAGCTTAACAAAACTGTATTTTTTTCTTTACAGAAAACAAACATTATCATTTTTTTTGCAGTTTAAACAATATGGCTTTACCTAGTGAAAACCCTATCAGAGCTAAAAAAAAAAAAAAAGTTAAGAATAATTTACTCATAACCTATGATTATTGAAATGTTTTTGTTCATTTTTCAAATATATCAATCTTCAATGTCATGTAGCTATGTACGTTATTAGAAAGATATGAGAATTTCTTACAATAAAACTTCACAGGATTTGGTCTTTGGAAAGTGAAACCCAAAATGACAACAGTATTCATAACAACTGTATGTTGCCAGCCTATTTCTACCGCTGTCAACAAGACCAAATACGGACCCCTTCCTTAGTTCTGGACCACTTCCTTAGTTCTGGACCACTTCCTTAGTTCTGGACAACTTCCTTAGTTCTGGACCACTTCCTTAGTTCTGGACCACTTCCTTAGTTCTGGACCCCTTCCTTAGTTTTGGACCCCTTCCTTAGTTCTGGACCACTTCCTTAGTTCTGGACCACTTCCTTAGTTCCTAACAACTTCCTTAGTTCTGGACCACTTCCTTAGTTCTGGACCACTTCCTTAGTTCTGGACCACTTCCTTAGTTCTGGACAACTTCCTTAGTTCTGGACCACTTCCTTAGTTCTGGACCACTTCCTTAGTTTTGGACCCCTTCCTTAGTTTTGGACCCCTTCCTTAGTTCTGGACCACTTCCTTAGTTCTGAACCACTTCCTTAGTTCTGGACCACTTCCTTAGTTCTGGACCACTTCCTTAGTTCTGGACCCCTTCCTTAGTTTTGGACCCCTTCCTTAGTTCTGGACCACTTCCTTAGTTCCTAACCACTTCCTTAGTTCTGGACCACTTCCTTAGTTCCTAACCACTTCCTTAGTTCTGGACCACTTCCTTAGTTCCTAACAACTTCCTTAGTTCTGGACCACTTCCTTAGTTCTGGACCACTTCCTTAGTTCTGGACCACTTCCTTATTTACTGGTGACGAAAGAAATGATCATGTTTTTTTCAGTATCTTTGGATTTGATATTAATGAATTCAAACAGTAATTAGTTAAACATGTACCTTGTGTAAAACAGACACGTGGTATGGGAAGTGAGTAGTGAAATAATGACATAGGCAGTATTGGCTTCCTTCAATGTAATGCAGTGCTGATGTTTCCTTGTCTTTGGCACTAACCACCAGCTGCTAAATATGATGTTGACTAAAACATTTTTATAGAACTGTGCCTGTTTTTCTTCTTCTCTACACTGAATATGAATCGTGTGTATTCTATGGATAATTTGAGTGTATGATGTTGAATATGAATCGTGTGTATTCTCTGGATAATCTGAGTGTATAATGTTGAATATGGATCGTGTGTATTCTCTGGATAATCTGAGTGTATAATGTTGAATATGAATCGTGTGTATTCTCTGGATAATCTGAGTGTATAATGTTGAATATGAATCGTGTGTATTCTCTGGATAATCTGAGTGTATAATGTTGAATATGAATCGTGTGTATTCTATGGATAATCTGAGTGTATAATGTTGATGCAGTGATCTTTGTTTATAATGCAACAGTAAGTAAAGATGGTTTCTCTCACAAAAATGCAGTCTGTCTGTCAGACTGATAATTAGAGGTTTTATATTAGTCAGGTTTTTAAAGGGAAATCAAATAGTCCAGTTGCCTTAGTGTTTCATAGGTATGGGACCAGATCTATACATAGAGCCAGACTAACATTAAATACATACGTCAATAATGTGGCAGGTTTACTTCCTTTTAAGACAAACACCATATTATAAAGTTAAATTACGTCGTCAAACGACTTCAACGAGACCCTCATTTAACAGCTCCCCTGTTGGAGAAAGTCCTACGAAGGCACAGTCTAAACTAACTAAACTGGTGTTCTCAAAAAGACCTAGAATAGAATATCCACTTCCCATACAGTTACAGTAGCTTACTTACTATAAAAATAGAAAAAGCCAGTGAATTTAAAAGAAAGCGCTCCATCTTGAGATAAGTGTTGGCAAGTGCTTTTCAACCACATGAGCAGGAATGCCCATTGAAGTGTTCATTAGTACGGTGGATTGAACCCTGCTCTCTAATGCATGGCTGGACAGAAACTCCATACCCCAGTTAATACCAATGGACAACCAATCCAAATGCATCTACCTGGTGCGGTGGATCGATCTACCAATGTTGGAATGTTAGATAAGTGGATTTTTTTTTTTATATACACTTAGTCGGTGGTTGAGAGACCGACCAAAAGCTGTAGGGCGATATATAAGCACATTGTGTCTAGTCTAGAAAACAACAAATATTTCTGTAAAGGCAGTGAATAGCCACCTCCCACAGTTTGGCAAGAACCCCTCCACCCCTCCACCCCTCCTACCCCCCTCCCCCAGTCCCAGATCTCTCCTCCCCTCCCCCAGTCCCAGATCTCTCCTCCCCCTCCCCCAGTCCCAGATCTCTCCTCCCCTCCCCCAGTCCCAGATCTCTCCTCCCCCTCCCCCAGTCCCAGATCTCTCCTCCCCTCCCCCAGTCCCAGATCTCTCCTCCCCCTCCCCCAGTCCCAGATCTCCCCTCCCCCTCCCTGGACCCCCCTCCCCCAGTCCCAGATCCCCCCTCCCCCTCCCCCAGTCCCAGATCTCTCCTCCCCTCCCCCAGTCCCAGATCTCTCCTCCCCCTCCCCCAGTCCCAGATCTCCCCTCCCCCTCCCTGGACCCCCCTCCCCCAGTCCCAGATCTCTCCCCCCCTCCCCCAGTCCCAGATCTCTCCTCCCCTCCCCCAGTCCCAGATCCCCCCTCCCCCTCCCCCTCCCCCAGTCCCAGATCTCTCCTCCCCTCCCCCAGTCCCAGATCCCCCCTCCCCCTCCCCCAGTCCCAGATCCCCCCTCCCCCAGTCCCAGATCTCTCCTCCCCTCCCCCAGTCCCAGATCTCTCCTCCCCTCCCCCAGTCCCAGATCTCTCCTCCCCTCCCCCAGTCCCAGATCCCCCCTCCCCCTCCCCCTCCCCCAGTCCCAGATCCCCCCTCCCCCTCCCCCAGTCCCAGATCTCTCCTCCCCTCCCCCAGTCCCAGATCTCTCCTCCCCTCCCCCAGTCCCAGATCTCTCCTCCCCCTCCCCCAGTCCCAGATCTCTCCTCCCCCTCCCCCAGTCCCAGATCCCCCCTCCCCCTCCCCCAGTCCCAGATCCCCCCTCCCCCTCCCCCAGTCCCAGATCTCTCCTCCCCCTCCCTGGACCGAACCATGTGTTGTGGGTGTCGATGTGTTCATTACTTCTTGAACATGTCCTGCAGAGGTCCAGGGAGGAACTTGAGGACGGTGTCCAGAATGCTCTCCTCGTCCTCGTCGTCCTCGTCTCCGCACCCGGCTGGGATGGCCTTCTTGGCGCGCGTCAGAGACCCCTCACAGGCCTGCTCCATGGCTGCCTTCTCCTCCGCCTCCTTCTCCTCCTTCTTCTTCAGGCCATACTGCACGGATGAAGGGCAGAGAGTTAACAATAAACAGTATATATGAGGATGTCACTTTCAAAGAAGTAACACCCCCACCCCCCTGTTGAGGTCATATTGTGTTCCACAAGGTTTGATTCTTGGAACTATAGTGCCTTCAGAAAGTATTCACACACTTTGACTTTTCCCACATTTTGTTGTTACAGCCTGCATTTAAAATATATTAAATTGACATGTTTTTTGTCACTGGCCTACACACAATACCCCATAATGTCAAAGTGGAATTATGTTTTAAGAATTTTTTAAAACTAATTAAAAATGAATAAGTATTCAACACCTTTGTTATGGCAAACCTAAATAAGTTTAGGAGTAAACATTTACTTAACAAGTCACATAATAAGTTGCATGGACTCGACAAAACCTATTCCTATTCCCCCTCAGGAGACTGAAAAGATTTGGCATGGGTCCTCAGATCCTCAAAAAATTATACAGCTGCACCATCGAGAGCATCCTGACTGGTTGCATCACTGCCTGGTATGGCAACTGCTCGGACTCCGAAAGCAAGGCACTGCAGAGGGTAGTGCTTACAGCCCAGTACATCACTGGGCCAAGCTTCCTGCTATTCAGGACCTCTATACCAGGCGGTGTCAGAGGAAGGCCCTAAAAATTGTCAAAGACTCCAGCCACCTTAGTCATAGACAGTTATCTCTGCTACCGCATGGCAAGTGGTACCGGAGTGCCAAGTCTAGGTCCAAGAGGATTCTAAACAGCTTCTACCCCCAAGCCATAAGACTTTTGAACAGCTAATCAAATGGCTACCCAGACTATTTACACCCCCCCCCCCCCCTTACGCTGCTGCAACTCTGTTAATTAACTATGCTTGGTCACTTTAATAACTATACCTACATGTACATATTACCTCAATTACCTTGACTAACCGGTGCCCCCGCACATTGACTCTGTGCCGATACCCACTGTTTTTAGCCTCTACATTGATTCTGTACCGATACCCCCCTGTATATAGCCTCGCTATTGTTATTTTACTGCTGCTCTTTAATTATTTGTTACTTTTATTTCTTATTTTTTACTTATCTCTTTTTTTCTTCTAAAAACTGCATTGTTGGTTAAGGGCTTGTAAGTAAGCATTTCACTGTAAGGTCTACACCTGTTGTTTTCAGCATTTCACTGTAAGATCTACACCTGTTGTATTTGGCGCACGTGACAAATAACATTTGATTTGATTTGACTCACACTGTGTGCAATAATAATGTTTACCATGATTTTTGCATGACTACCTCATCTCTGTACCCCACACACAACATTATCTGCTAGGTCTCTCAGTTGAGCAGTGAATTTCAAACACAGATTCAACCACAAAGACCAGGGAGGTTTTCCAATGCCTCACAAAGAAGGTCACCTATTGGTAGATGGGTAAAAAAAAAAAAATCTAACATTGAATATTCCTTTGAGCATAGAGAAGTTATTAATTATACTTTGGATGGTGTACCAATACACATAGTCAGTACAAAGATACAGGTGTCCTTCCTAATTCAGTTGCCGGAGAGGAAGGAAACCGCTCAGGGATTTCACCATGAGGCGAATGGCAACTTTAAAACAGTTACAGAGTGTAATGGATATGATAGGAGAAAACTGAGGATGGATCAACAACATTGTAGTTACTCCACAATACTAACCTAATTGACAGAGTGAAAAGAAGGAAGCCTGTACAGAACACAAATATTGCAAAACATGCATCCTGTTTGCAACAAGGCACTAAAGTAATACTGCAAGAAATGTGGCAAAGCAATTAACTATTTGTCCTGAATACAAAGTGTTTTGTTTAGGGCAAATCCAATACAACACATTACTGAATCATGTTATGGGTATGATTGTAATCATTACGGGCTGGGGAGTTTTTAAAAAACATGTTTTCACTTTGTCCTTATGGAGTATTTTGTGTAGATGGATTAGACACAAAATCTATTTAATCCATTTAGAATTCAGGCTGTAACACAACAAAATGTGGAATAAGTCAAAGGGTATGAATACTTTCTGAAGGCACTGTACATTATTTCTAATTTACATTAAAGGCGCAATCTAGGATTAAAAGAACAATAAAACACTTTTTTAGGTACAGTATACAGGTGAAGGTTGGGGCTGGAGAAATGGAACAGTTTTTTTAAAGGGGGGCGGGGGTGGGGCTACATTGAATGTAAAATAGTTCCTGAGTAGTTTGTGGACTGCTGCAGTGCTCACCTTGTCCCTGATGGACTGTCGTACTACTTCTCTTTCTGACTCCATTTTCCGGTGCTTATCCTTCCTCTCCTCCTCCTGTTGTCTCAGAGCCTCCTGTCTCTCCTCCTCTTCCTCCTTCTTCTTCTTCACGACCTCTGGATCCTTCTCCTCCTCTCCTCCTAACATTTTCCCCATGTCTTTAGTGGCACCTTGAGGAAACAGTCACACACACAGAGCCAGAAGTCAATTCAATTAAAATACAGTAGACAGGTGTGTGCCTTTCCAAATCATGTCCAATCAATTGAATTTACCACAGGTGGACTCCAATCAAGTTGTAGAAACATTTCAAAAGTTTTTTCAATAGAAACAGGATGCACCTGAGCTCAATTTCGAGTCTCATAGCAAAGGGTCTGAACACTTATGTAAAAAAAGTATTTGTGTTTTTAATTTTGAAAACATTTGCAGAAATGTCTAAAAAACGTTTTTTTTGCTTTGTCATTATGGAGTATTGTGTGTAGATCGATGAGGGGAAAATTTATTTAATCACTTTTATAATACGGCTGTAACGTAACAAAACGTAGAAAAAGGGACGGGGTCTGAATACTTTCCAAATGCACTGTATATGATCATCTTTATAAAGTAAAGATCTTGATCCTGATTTAAAGAAGAGTGGTGAATTCCCTCCTTAGAACGCTAAAGGGTACTTCCAAGCTTCAAGAATGAGATATGAATTAGTTAGGCCTATGCTAATTCAGTTAAGGTCCATTTATGTCTTTGAAGTAAAAAGAGAGGGTCGTAGTGAGATTTCCATGAACTTGGTGGATCGAATCCCCAAGCTGACAAGGTAAAAATCTGTCGTTCTGCCCCTGAACAAGGCAGTTTAACCCACTGTTCCTAGGCCATCATTGTAAATAAGAATTTGTTCTTAACTGACTTGCCTAGTTAAATAAAGGTAAAATAAATACAAAATAAAAAAATACAACTGTGGCTATGAATGTATATTTTATACAGTATAAACAAAGATGTTGTGCCATCCTTCTTAAAAGGCCCAGTGCAGTCAAAAATGTGATTTTTCTATGTTTTATATATATTTCCACACTGTAAGGTTGGAATAATACTGTGAAATTGTGAAAATTACGATAATACACTTTTAGTGTAAGAGCTGTATAAAAACAAAACACCTGAAATGTCAGCCTGATGACATCACCTGTCGGTAAATTAGTTAATAGACCAATAATAAAGAGTGTTCCAAACTTCTCAGAGTAAGGCAAACAACTTCTTCAAGGTCTCAGAGTGAGTGACGTCAACGATTGAAACGCTATTAGCGCACACCGCTAACTAGCTAGCCATTTCACACCCCCGGTTACAGAGACAGTCTCTCTCCATTGGATATCACTGTCATCGTCCTTTGCACCTTTCCTCCCCGTCCCTTGTGTCCAGCTTGCCCTACAACATACCGTTAGTAGTTGGGTCACCATTTGTCCTTGCACACAAAGAATGCAATTTGGAGCTCAGTGCTAAAGTGGTCTCTCTTCATACATTCTTTGACTTGATGGTAATTATTTTTTTAATACCTCAATTATATATTCTAACAAAGCTCTCGTTTGATATATTCAGAGGATGGGAAGGACACAGACTGGGACAAATCATCCTTCAACAGTTGATGTCACGTCTTATGAATCACCATAACTAACCCTTTGACTGCATGGCACACAGCGTGTTTTGTCTAGCCTAGTGTGAAAACAGATAGAGAGAGAGAGAGAGAGAGAGAGAGAGAAGGGAGAGGGGGAAAGAGAGAGAGAGAGAGAGAAGGGAGAGGGGGAGAGAGAGAGAGAGAGAGAAGGGAGAGAGAGAGAGAGAGAGAGAAGGGAGAGGGAGAGAGAGAGAGAGACAGAAGGGAGAGGGAGAGAGAGAGAGAGAGAGAAGGGAGAGGGAGAGAGAGAGAGAGAGAGAAGGGAGAGAGAGAGAGAGAGATAGAGAAAAAAACAGGGGACATGGCCCATTGGCTTCCACAGGCTGCTAGTCAAAAGGCTGTTGCTGCTGAAAAATGTGTTAGGGATGGGGGGAAGATTGGAGAATGGAACTCATTTGAATAATGGATGACCCTCATTGGTAAATCATGCCCTCGTATGTCAAAAGTAAACCTAAATGTTGGACACTTTGGGATTAACTTTTAAAATGATGACCAGCATCAAGAAGAGCTCATGAAGATGTACTGCAGCTAGGCTGTTTCCCAAATGGCACCTTAATTCCTACATAGTACACTTCTTTTGACCAGAGACTTATGAGCCCTGGTCAAAAGAAGTGCACTAGGCAGGAGATAAGGTGCCATTTCTGCTGTAGGCTACAGTTGATCATCTTCATGAGCTCTCACAGAGCCACTTTGTACACTAGCTATCTGGCATTTTTCTATGCTCCAGGAGAAGTAACATGCCTATTACAGGTATTCTAATACTATTACAGGTATTATAATACTATTACAGGTATTATAATACTATTACAATACTATTACAGGTATTATAATACTATTACAATACTATTACAGGTATTATAATACTATTACAGGTATTATAATACTATTACAATACTATTACAGGTATTATAATACTACTACAGGTATTATAATACTATTACAGTAGATAACTGGACTGTTAGCGTCATGCCATAACAGATGACATGAGTGGTCAGTCTCATGGTGAAGATATAGCATCTGAGTGAGCTGGTGACTATGAACTATAGTGACTATAGTGAGCTGGTTATGACTATGAACTATATATATATACCTGGCGCTAACATGCGTCCTTTCTTCTGATCTTGTCCACATTCTGACTGGCCCACATTTTCAGAAATATTGTATGTCTACACATGGTATTTAAATGTGTCTCTTATCTGTCCATTGTGACCAGATTTCCTGGCCCCTCCCTGTCTGGAATTTATTTGACAGCTATTCTTTTATTTATTTATTTGAAGACACATATTGATGCAGCCTGTCAATGACTTTAGAGGACGGGATACTGATGACTTCAATGGTTTCACTGTCCAGATCTGTCTACACTTTATCCAGACACAATACGTGCCTGACTACCTCCAGAGGAGGTCGGGAAGATCTAAACATAATCAAATCACAATGCATCTTTTAATCGTCTACATCTGTCTGAAAATGTGGCCACTGTCAGGGTTGTGTGCGGCGAAGTAGCAGAGTCAAATGCAGGACACAGGTGTTGAGCGAAACACAAAACGTTTACTCAATAATCACAGCAAAATTCCACAAAGGGAATAATTACAAAACATAATAAGAAACAACAACAACCTCTAACGTAACAAACAATCACGGACAAAACAGAAATGAAAGCCAGAGGGTTAAATAGGGAACATAATAGGGGAATAAAAACCAGGTGTGTAATATGCAGACAAAACAAAACGAAACAGAAAAATGGATCGGTGGTGACTAGAAAGCCGGTGACGTCGACCGCCGAACACCACCCGAACAAGGAGAAGGGCCGACTTCGGCGGAAGTCGTGACAGTACCCCCCCCTTGACGCGCGGCTCCAGCAGCGCGACGACACCGGCCTCGAGGACGACCCGGAGGGCGAGGTGCAGGGCGATCTGGGTGGAGACGGTGAAACTCTTGTAACATAGATGGATCTAGAATGTCCTCCACCGGTACCCAGCATCTCTCCTCCGGACCGTACCCCTCCCACTCCACGAGGTACTGAAGGCCCCTCGCCCGACGCCTAGAATCCATGATGGCTCTTACGCTATACGCCGGGACCCCCTCGATGTCAAGAGGGGGCGGAGGAACCTCCCGCACCTCAGATTGCTGGAGCGGACCAGCCACCACCGGCCTGAGGAGAGACACATGGAACGAGGGGTTAATACGGTAATCAGGAGGGAGTTGTAACCTATAACAAACCTTGTTCAATCTCCTCAGGACTTTAAATGGCCCCACAAACCGCGGACCCAGTTTCCGGCAGGGCAGGTGAAGGGGTAGGTTTCGGGTCGAGAGCCAGACCCGATCCCCCGGTGCATACACCGGGGCCTCACTGCGGTGGCGGTCGGCACTCACCTTTTGTCTCCTGATGGCACGTTGTAGCCGTACGTGGGCAGCGTTCCAAGTCTCCTCTGAGTGCCGAAACCATTCATCCACCGCAGGAGCCTCAGTCTGGCTCTGATGCCATGGTGCCAGGACCGGCTGGTAACCTAGCACACACTGAAAAGGTGATAGGTTGGTAGAGGAGTGGCGGAGGGAGTTTTGGGCCATCTCGGCCCAGGGGATGTAAGCTGCCCACTCCCCCGGCCGGTCCTGGCAATAGGACCTCAGAAACCTACCCACATCCTGGTTTACTCTTTCCACCTGCCCGTTGCTCTCGGGGTGGAAACCTGAGGTAAGGCTGACCGAGATCCCCAGGCGTTCCATAAACGCCCTCCAGACTCTAGACGTAAATTGGGGACCCCGATCAGAAACTATATCCTCAGGCACCCCGTAGTGCCGGAATACATGGGTGAACAGAGCCTCCGCAGTTTGTAGAGCCGTAGGAAGACCGGGCAAAGGAAGGAGACGGCAGGACTTAGAAAACCGATCCACAACGACCAGGATCGTGGTGTTACCCCGCGACGGGGGAAGATCCGTCACGAAATCCACCGATAGGTGTGACCATGGTCGCTGTGGAACGGGAAGGGGTTGTAATTTCCCTCTGGGCAGATGTCTAGGTGCCTTACACTGTGCACATACCGAACAGGAGGAAACATAAACCCGCACGTCCTTAGCTAAAGTGGGCCACCAGTACTTCCCAGAAAGGCAGCGCACCGTCCGACCGATACCAGGATGACCAGAGGAGGGTGACGTATGAGCCCAACAGATCAAACGATCGCGAACATCAAACGGAACGTACATACGCCCAGCTGGACAGTCAGGTGGAATGGACTCTGTACGTGACGCCCGTTCGATGTCCGCGTCCACCTCCCACACCACCGGTGCCACCAGGCGAGAGGCTGTAATTATGGGAGTGGGATCTGTGGACCTCTCCTCTGTATCATACAGCCGGGACAGTGCATCTGCCTTAACGTTCTGGGAACCTGGTTTGTAGGTAAGGGTGAAATCAAAACGGGTGAAAAACATGGCCCACCTTGCCTGGCGAGGGTTCATTCTCCTCGCTGCCCGTATGTACTCCAGATTGCGGTGGTCAGTCCAAATGAGAAAAGGGTGTCTAGCCCCCTCAAGCCAGTGTCTCCACGCTTTCAGAGCCAAGACAACAGCCAGCAACTCCCGGTCCCCCACATCATAGTTTCGCTCCGCCGGGCTGAGCTTCTTCGAAAAGATAGCACAGGGGCGGAGCTTTAGTGGCGTACCCGAACGCTGAGACAGCACAGCCCCTATCCCCGCCTCGGACGCGTCCACCTCAACTATGAATGCTAAGGAAGGATCAGGATGAGCCAGAACTGGAACCGAGGTAAACAGAGCCTTCAGGTGACCAAAAGCCCTGTCCGCCCCAGCTGTCCACTGCAGTCGCACCGGTCCTCCCTTCAGCAGTGAGGTAATGGGAGCCGCTACCTGACCAAAACCCCGGATAAATCTCCGGTAGTAGTTGGCAAACCCTAAAAAACCGCTGCACCTCCTTTACCGTGGTTGGAGTCGGCCAATTACACACGGCTGAAATGCGGTCATTCTCCATCTCTACCCCTGACGCTGAAAAGCGGTACCCTAGGAAGGAGATGGATCGTTGGAAGAACAGACATTTCTCAGCCTTGACGTACAGGTCATGCTCCAACAGTCGACCAAGCACCCTACGCACCAGAGACACATGCTCGGCGCGTGTAGCGGAGTATATTAGAATGTCATCTATATACACCACTACACCCTGCCCGTGCAGGTCCCTGAAGATCTCATCCACAAATGATTGGAAGATTGATGGAGCATTCATTAACCCGTACGGCATGACGAGGTACTCATAATGCCCAGAAGTGGTGCTAAATGCTGTCTTCCACTCATCTCCCCCTTAATACGCACCAGGTTGTAAGCGCTCCTGAGGTCCAATTTTGTGAAGAAGCGCGCCCCGTGTAATGACTCGGTCATACTGGCTATGAGTGGTAGCGGGTAACTGTATTTTACCGTGATCTTATTTAATCCTCGATAATCAATACACGGGCGCAAACCTCCATCCTTCTTCTTCACAAAAAAGAAACTCGAGGAGACAGGTGAGATGGAAGGCCGAATGTATCCCTGTCCCAGCGATTCGGTGACATATGTCTCCATAGCCACCGTCTCCTCCTGTGACAGAGGATACACATGACTCCTGGGAAGTGTAGCGTCTACCAAGAGATCTATCGCACAATCCCCCGGTCGATGGGGTGGTAATTGAGTCGCCTTCTTCTTACAGAAGGCGAGTGCCAAATCGGCATATTCGGGAGGAATGTGCATGTTGGAAACCTGGTTTGGACTTTCCACCGTAGTGGCACCTAAGGAAACACCTACACATCTACCTGAACACTGACAGGACCATCCCTTGAGAGTCCTCTGTTGCCACGAAATAATAGGATCATGAGAGGCCAACCAGGGAAGACCCAACACAACAGGAAACGCAGGAGAGTCGATCAAAAAGAGACTAATTCTCTCCTCGTGATCCCCCTGCGTTCTCATAGCGATGGGTACTGTGACCTCCCCAATCAGCCCCGACCCCAAAGGACGACTATCTAAGGCATGTACAGGGAAGGGAACATCAACAGGAATAATAGGGATCCCTAATCTATGCGCTAAAGAGCGATCAATAAAGTTCCCAGCTGCGCCTGAATCTACTAGCGCCTTATGCTGGGGATGCGAGGAAAACTCAGGAAATTCTATATGTAACCACATGTGCGCAACAGAAGACTCTGGGTGAGTTATGTGCCTACTCACCGGAGATGACCCATCAGTGCTCCGCCTGCTACCTCGACTTCCAGGAGAAACACCCCAGCACCGGACAGCAGTGTGTCCTCTGCGTCCACAGTTGGTGCATGGAGTGGTCCTCCCTCCGGTCTCCCTTCTAGCAGCCCCTCCTAACTCCATCGGTGTAGGATCCAAGGGGCTGGGTAATGGAACGGGCGGACCCCGATCTAGACGTCCGCGGGAGGCCAACAGGTTATCCAGCCGGATAGATAAATCCACCAGCTGGTCCAGGTTAAGAGTGGTGTCCCTGCAGGCTAACTCCCTACGAACGTCCTCTCGTAGACTACACCTGTAGTGATCGATCAGGGCCCGCTCATTCCATCCCGCACCAGCGGCCAGAGTACGGAAGTCCAGGGCGAAATCTTGAGCGCTCCTCATCCCCTGTCTGAGATGAAACAAACGCTCTCCCGCCGCTCTCCCTTCAGGTGGATGATCAAAGACCGCCCGGAAGCGGCGAGAGAAGTCATCATAGTCATCCAGGGTTTGGCCCTCTCTTCCCCAGATGGCGTTAGCCCACTCCAGGGCCTTACCAGTCAGACAGGAGATGAGGGCGCCCACTCTCTCTCATCCTGAAGGGGTCGGATGAACAGTTGCCAGGTATAACTCCAACTGTAGGAGGAACCCCTGACACCCGGCTGCTGTACCGTCATACGCTCCTGGGAGCGAGAGCCGAATCCCACTGGGTCCTGACGATGGAGGGATGACCGGTGGAGTAGGGAGAGACGCGGGTGGGGGTGATGGGGTATGATTTACCGGGAGACTTCCTCTCTCCCATCGGTCCATTGTCTGCAGCACGCGATCCATAGCGGTCCCTAAACTGTGTAACATGGTCGCGTGCTGTTGAACTTGCTCCTCGACTGGGAGAGAGGGGCTGGCTGCGCCTGCTGACTCCATTTGAAGTTTAGGTCCGTGATTCTGTCAGGGTTGTGTGCGGCGAAGTAGCAGAGTCAAATGCAGGACACAGGTGTTGAGCGAAACACAAAACGTTTACTCAATAATCACAGCAAAATTCCACAAAGGGAATAATTACAAAACATAATAAGAAACAACAACAACCTCTAACGTAACAAACAATCACGGACAAAACAGAAATGAAAGCCAGAGGGTTAAATAGGGAACATAATAGGGGAATAAAAACCAGGTGTGTAATATGCAGACAAAACAAAACGAAACAGAAAAATGGATCGGTGGTGACTAGAAAGCCGGTGACGTCGACCGCCGAACACCACCCGAACAAGGAGAAGGGCCGACTTCGGCGGAAGTCGTGACAGCCACTATCAGAATGTGGACAAGATCAGGACAAAAGATGCATGTTAGAACCAGGTGTAAAAAGGGTTTTAGTCTTCTCTCCATGTTTTGACCTGCTGGCAGTAACTCCTCAGCTGTCTGTCTGTTTGGAGACTGATTGAAACAGGCCCGCAATTAGCAATCCCTGCTAATCTAATGTGGTCAGTCAGAGAGCCTGGTGAGGCAATATCGAATGAACTATGCAGCGATGCAAACCAATCCCAGGCCAGAGGCTAGGATCCAGACGGAGATCTGTGTCAGATACCGGAAGAAAGCAACAAATGACATCCTGTTTATATCCAATGATATCAGTCGAAGCTAAATGTGATAGAGAAGTGGAAAAATATGACTTTTTAAATATATATATCTCAAAAACCCAGAATGTACTATTCTGACATATGGAGAGCTTGGGACTACACGGTTCTACACGGATCTGCAAAAATATTATTCTAAGATAATTTTCTTTACACCTCCGAACTCTAATTGGTTTGAATGATGTCAGCTATTTTTATCTTGTAATTCTTTTGAAGTTAACAACATAGAATGAAGGTATTTAGAGTACTATATACTGTAGGTAGAGAACATTGAACAGGACGAGGCTACGTCAATAACTACATTTAGACAAAAATCCAGATAGAACCTAATAGTCCCAAACTCTCGATTTAGAATATTTTCACGTCTTATCTGAAGAAAGTCAAGGGGAGTGGAGAAAATCCAATCAGGTTTGTTGGTTGGATACCTGGCTGTGCCAACATCACAACTTTTCAGCTTGCTACATAAACAGACCTGAACACAGTGCACTGCACTGGCTCAATTAACCATTTCAACCCCATCTTAATACCTTTAGGAATACGGTCTTGACAGACCTCATCTGTGGTGTCACTCTATATCTCAGCAGGTCTTAAGAGAAACCGGAAACTTCCCCCAGCACAAACCCAGCCCTAGCCCCCCAGTCCCGCTGTCCCCCAGCCCCAGTTCCCCCCTCCCCCAGCCCTAGCCCCCCAGTCCCGCTGTCCTCAAGCCCCAGGTCCCCCCTCCCCCCTCCCCCAGCCCCAGTCCCGCTGTCCCCCAGCCCCCCCCCCCCCCCCCCCCCCCCCGCCAGCCCTAGCCCCGCAGTCCCGCTGTCCCCCAGCCCCAGTCCCCCCCTCCCCCCTCCCCCAGCCCTAGCCCCCCAGTCCCGCTGTCCCCCAGCCCCAGTCCCGCCCCCAGCCCTATCCCCCCAGCCCTAGCCTCATCCCCATCCTAACCCAGTTTAAGCCCCAGTTTACCCCCCAGTCCATCAGCGCCCCATCCTAACCCAGTTTAAGCCCCAGTTTACCCCCAGCCCCTCAGCGCCCCATCCTAACCCAGTTTAAGCCCCAGTTTACCCCCAGCCCCTCAGCGCCCCATCCTAACCCAGTTTAAGCCCCAGTTTACCCCCAGCCCCTCAGCGCCCCATCCTAACCCAGTTTAAGCCCCAGTTTACCCCCAGCCCCTCAGCGCCCCATCCTAACCCAGTTTAAGCCCCAGTTTACCCCCAGCCCCTCAGCGCCCCATCCTAACCCAGTTTAAGCCCCAGTTTACCCCCAGCCCCTCAGCGCCCCATCCTAACCCAGTTTAAGCCCCAGTTTACCCCCAGCCCCTCAGCGCCCCATCCTAACCCAGTTTAAGCCCCAGTTTACCCCCAGCCCCTCAGCGCCCCATCCTAACCCAGTTTAAGCCCCAGTTTACCCCCAGCCTCTCAGCGCCCCATCCTAACCCAGTTTAAGCCCCAGTTTCCCCCAGCCCCTCAGCGCCCCATCCTAACCCAGTTTAAGCCCCAGTTTACCCCCAGCCCCTCAGCGCCCCATCCTAACCCAGTTTAAGCCCCAGTTTACCCCCAGCCCCTCAGCGCCCCATCCTAACCCAGTTTAAGCCCCAGTTTACCCCCAGCCCATCAGTGCCCCATCCTAACCCAGCCCTCCATCTCACAGCCTCAGCCCCCACCCAGCTTTCCCCCAGCTCCAGTCTCAGGCCCCCATCAATCCCCCATCCCCAGCCCCAACTCCAGTCTCAGGCCCCCATCAATCCCCCATCCCCAGCCCCAGCTCCAGTCTCAGGCCCCCATCAATCCCCCATCCCCAGCCCCAACTCCAGTCTCAGGCCCCCATCAATCCCCCATCCCCAGCCCCAACTCCAGTCTCAGGCCCCCATCAATCCCCCATCCCCAGCCCCAGCTCCAGTCTCAGGCCCCCATCAATCCCCCATCCCCAGCCCCAAATCCAGTCTCAGGCCCCCATCAATCCCCCATCCCCAGCCCCAACTCCAGTCTCAGGCCCCCATCAATCCCCCATCCCCAGCCCCAACTCCAGTCTCAGGCCCCCATCAATCCCCCATCCCCAGCCCCAACTCCAGTCTCAGGCCCCCATCAATCCCCCATCCCCAGCTCCAGCTCCAGTCTCAGGCCCCCATCAATCCCCCATCCCCAACCCCAGCTCCAGTCTCAGGCCCCCATCAATCCCCCATCCCCAGCCCCAACTCCAGTCTCAGGCCCCCATCAATCCCCCATCCCCAGCCCCAGCTCCAGTCTCAGGCCCCCATCAATCCCCCATCCCCAGCCCCAGCTCCAGTCTCAGGCCCCCATCAATCCCCCATCCCCAGCCCCAACTCCAGTCTCAGGCCCCCATCAATCCCCCATCCCCAGCCTCCCAGGCCAATGAAATTACAATCTGCACCAAGGCCAGAACAACCACATGAAAGGTCATCCCGTGGCCACAGCCTCTTTCCAGGAAGGCTATTTGCAGCCAAGCCCATCAGAGGACAGGAGGATTGGATTGGCAAGAGAGGTCTACACGTAGGTGTATTACCTATAGTTATTCAACTGGTTGACCCGAATCAGGAAGTTGATTTAAGAATGCATTGACCTCTAGACAGAGTTCACCCGCAGTGACAAGTAAATCTACACAGCTTATACACAGAAGGTAGCCTAGTGGTTAGAGCGTTGGACTAGTAACCGAAAAGTTGCTGGATCGAATCCCCAAGCTGACAAGGTAATAATCTGTCGTTCTGCCCCTGAACAAGGCAGTTAACCCACGGTTCCCCAGTAGGCCATCATTGTAAGTAATAATTTGTTCTTAACTGACTTGCCTAGTTAAATAAAAAAATACTAGATATAAATGATGGAACTGCTGACTATAGATACAAATGATAGAGCTCTATCTGAGTCTATAGGTTGAGTTGACTATAGATGTAAATGATGGAGCTGTATCTGAGTCTATAGGTTGAGTTGACTATAGATGTAAATGATGGAGCTGTATCTGAGTCTATAGGTTGAGTTGACTATAGATGTAAATGATGGAGCTGTATCTGAGTCTATAGGTTGAGTTGACTATAGATGTAAATGATGGAGCTCTATCTGAGTCTATAGGTTGATTTGACTATAGATATAAATGATGGGGCTCTATCTGAGTCTATAGGTTGAGTTGACTATAGATGTAAATGATGGAGCTCTATCTGAGTCTATAGGTTGATATTGCTTCTCTCTGAGACCTAGAACCAGAAACTGGTCATAAATTGTGAGCGTTTAATTCCTCGATACTGATCATAGCTTTACATTACAGTGTATTGTCTACAATAAGTTTACCAGGCAACTTGTTTGACTTGTTTATAGTTTAGCAGTTCTTCCAAAGTCAGTTTGTATTTTGAAGATGTCAAGAGGTACGTGCCCCCCTGAGTACAAACATCAGATCGCATGGCGAACAGATGTCCATAATATTAACACGTTCATATAGCAGCATATACAGTACTTACCACCTAAGGCTTGCTTCATCACAAAATTCATAGTTCCTTCTGATACTCTGGTCTTCTACAGACAAACACAACTGTGCATGTAGTCACCCCTTCTTTACCAGATCTCTGTTGCCTTCTGCAGTCTGTGTTTACCTCTTGATCCAACCTGTGGAGACAAAGGAGAGAGAAAGACAAAACAGTTTACCGGAAGATGTTAGCTAAGGATATGGACAGTGGCTAGGTATGGTTGAGGCGGTAGGGTGTGTGTGTGTGTGTGTGTGTGTGTGTGTGTGTGTGTGTGTGTATATATGTGTGTGTGTGTGTGTGTGTGTGTGTGTGTGTGTGTATATATGTGTGTGTGTGTGTGTGTGTGTGTGTGTGTGTGTGTGTGTGTGTGTGTGTGTGTGTGTGTGTGTGTGTGTGTGTGTGTGTGTGTGTGTGTGTGTGTGTATGTGTGTGTGTGTGTGTGTGTGTGTGTGTGTATGTGTGTGTGTGTGTGTGTGTATGTGTGTGTGTGTATGTGTGTGTGTGTGTGCGTGTGTGTGTGTGTGTGTGTGTGTGTGTGTGTGTGTGTGTGTGTGTGTGTGTGTGTGTGTGTGTGTGTTTGTAGAGCATAAAGATGTATCAATCTCTATGTTGTGGAGTCTATGTCTACGTCAATACATCATCACTGAGCTCTAATAGAACAGAGTATATTTCCTGCTACAGTAAACCATCACAGCTGCTGCTGGATATTTCACCTCCTAGATATCACTCTGGTCCCCCTTTGAAAGACAATCCCATTCCCCAGAGGCCCCTAGGATCAATATTAAGGGTACTCTTTTTTTGTTGAGAGGCGAGGGGTCATGGAGGGGTTTGGGATGACAGTGACTATGTGCTTGAGACCCAGAGGGGTAAAGAGAAGAGCCTCATGTCCGTAAACACACAGTGGGCCTGATGAGCTCCAGTCAAGAGCTGTTGAGATGTAGGCTTGCGTCCCAAATGGAACCCTGTTCCTTATATAGCGCACTACTTTTAGGGCTCTGGTCAAAAGTAGTGCACAATGTAGGGAATAGGGTGTAATTTGGGAAGCAGACCCTATTCTATAGGGCATCAGCACTGAGCTGAGTGCTCTCCCTGCATTAGCCACTGCTACTCTTTATCTGGGAAAGGTATCTCCAGTTAACAAGAACGTATTATAATGGAGATAGTGCCAACAGCCACCTACATTAGAATAGAGTGTTTTTTATATTCTGCTTGCTTGTTGATATAGAGTAGAACTCTAGGCAGGTGTAGATGGTTGTTGACTGTACAACCCCAAGAAGTTAGTCCAGACCCAATTTTTTTTTTATATCAACGGCAAACTTGATGACCCTTAAACGTTTCAAGTTGATAGGCCATTGTGAAATGGATTTACAAAGGATTTAAATGGACATGTAAAATCTGATTTACTGATTTATCAATAATTCAGTCATCTCTTAATCAATCCCTTAGCTTTGTTGTTATTTGGACTCATGGTTCATGAGAAGAAGTTTTCCAAAATATCCAAGATGTAGGAAAATCTGTCCTGACGGACCATATGGTTTCTTGAGGCAAATTTGTTTAGTATGAGGAAAAACAACTTCATACAAAGTTTCAAGTCTCTAGGTCAGTGGTATTCAAAGGTGGGGGTCGCGGGGGAACTGCAGTGGGGTCACCAAATATACAGTATATAAACTCAGCAAAAAAAGAAACGTCTTCTCACTGTCAACTGCGTTTATTTTCAGCAAACTTAACATGTGTAAATATTTGTATGAACATAACAAGATTCAACAACTGAGACATAAACTGAACAAGTTCCACAGACATGTGACTAACATAAATGGAATAATGTGTCCCTGAACAAAGGGGGGGTCAAAATCAAAAGTTGTGGCCACCAGCTGCATTAAGTACTGCAGTGCATCTCCTCCTCATGGACTGCAGCAGATTTGCCAGTTCTTGCTGTGAAATGTTACCCCACTCTTCCACCAAGGCACCTGCAAGTTCCCGGACATTTCTGGGGGGAATGGCCCTAGCCCTCACCCTCCGTCCCAACAGGTCCCAGACGTGCTCAATGGGATTGAGATTCGGGCTCTTCGCTGGTCATGGCAGAACACTGACATTCCTGTCTTGCAGGAAATCACGCACAGAACGAGCAGTATGGCTGGTGGCATTGTCATGCTGGAGGGTCATGTCAGGATGAGCCTGCAGGAAGGGTACCACATGAGGGAAGAGGATGTCCTCCCTGTAATGCACAGCGTTGAGATTGCCTGCAATGACAACAAGCTCAGTCCGATGATGCTGTGACACACCGCCCCAGACCATGACGGACCCGCCACCTCCAAATCGATCCCGCTCCAGAGTACAGGCCTCGGTGTAATGCTCATTCCGAGACTCATCAGTGAAGAGCACTATTTGTAATCTTACCCTGTAATCGAACCCTGTAATCGAACCCACAAATGCTGATGCTCCAGATACTCAACTAGTCTAAAGAAGGACAGTTGTTTAATCAGCATAACAGTTTTCAGCTGTGCTAACATAACTGCAAAAGGGTTTTCTAATGATCAATTAGCCTTTTAAAATGTTAAACTTGGATTAGCTGACACAACGTGCCATTGGAACACAGGAGTGATGGTTGCTGATAATGGGCCTCTGTAGCCTATGTAGATATTCCATTTAAAAAATCAGCCGTTTCCAGCTACAATATTCATTTACAACATTAACAATGTCTACACTGTATTTCTGATCAATTTGATGTTGTTTTACTGGACAAAAAAAAGTGACTTTCTTTTTCAAAAACAAGAACATTTCTAAGTGACCCCAAACTTTTGAACGGTAGTGTAAGTATCAAAAGCGTTCCTCGTCTCTTGATTACTAGCCTAGTCCCCAGGACCAACTACTAGAGAGAGAGAGAGAGAGCAGGCTGCTGGATGAGATTCTTCCCCTTATGAATATCCATAACTTGGACATACTATTGCAAACACTACAAGGTTAAGTGGTTAAGTGGTTCAGACCTTGATTCTTTGCTACACTTTGCAAACAGAGGCTGGTATAATTTGTCTTCATTCTTTATATCCATGTTATTGTAACACACCTTGTCTTCAGTGACGCTCCTTTAAAGGTCGATGAATCTAATGACTATATTTGGGGAGAAACAATGGATACAGCACCTGTGTGTTCCGTACAGAGCTCCAAACTGTCTTCCCTCCGACAGCACTCTGATTGGCTAAAACAAGCCAGATAGCTTTACAGTGACAGGTTTAAGGGGTTGTTACCAGGACAACCACTTCTTACATCAGTTAGAGGCAGTGAGAGAGAAGGAACCCCGAACCATTGTTCTGTCAGGACAGGAGGTGAAACAGCAGCAGCTGCAGGACCAGACCAGGTCAGAGAGGAGGAGGAGGAGGACCAGGTCAGAGAGGAGGAGGAGGAGGACCAGGTCAGAGAGGAGGACCAGGTCAGAGAGGAGGAGGACCAGGTCAGAGAGGAGGAGGAGGTCAGAGAGGAGGAGGAGCAGGTCAGAGAGGAGGATGAGCAGGTCAGAGAGGAGGAGGAGGACCAGGTCAGAGAGGAGGAGGACCAGGAGGACCAGGTCAGAGAGGAGGAGGAGGAGGATGAGGTCAGAGAGGAGGAGGACCAGGAGGACAAGGTCAGAGAGGAGGAGGAGGACCAGGTCAGAGAGGAGGAGGACCAGGTCAGAGAGGAGGAGGAGGACCAGGTCAGAGAGGAGGAGGAGGACCAGGTCAGAGAGGAGGAGGAAGACCAGGCCAGAGAGGAGGAGGAGGACCAGGTCAGAGAGGAGGAGGATGACCAGGTCAGAGAGGAGGAGGACCAGGGACCAGGTCAGAGAGGAGGAGGAGGACCAGGTCAGAGAGGAGGAGGAGGAGGACCAGGTCAGAGAGGAGGAGGAGGAGGACCAGGTCAGAGAGGAGGAGGACCAGGTCAGAGAGGAGGAGGAGGACCAGGTCAGAGAGGAGGAGGAGGACCAGGTCAGAGAGGAGGAGGAGGACCAGGTCAGAGAGGAGGAGGAGGACCAGGTCAGAGAGGAGGAGGACCAGGTCAGAGAGGAGGAGGACCAGGTCAGAGAGGAGGAGGAGGACCAGGTTAGAGAGGAGGAGGACCAGGTCAGAGAGGAGGAGGAGGACCAGGTCAGAGAGGAGGAGGAGGAGGACCAGGTCAGAGAGGAGGAGGAGGAGTACCAGGTCAGAGAGGAGGAGGAGGCATGAACACAGAGATGCTTACTATGCCAGAGGCCCAGAAGCTTAAGAAATGATCATACAATCTTCCTCCACGGACTGGATATAGGATAAGAGAGAGAACAAAGAAATGTCCATTTATAACCCCCGAAGGTGTAACCTTTCAACCTAAAACCAACCACCTTTGACCGATCAAACGATCCCAAGTTTACAGTGTAACCTGACCACCAAGGTCCAATCTCCACAGGGTGTCACAGTATCTAAAGGCTTGTGTGGGGGAGGAGACCAATGTAACTGAGACAGTAGAACAATATAACTTATTTGAGAGTAATTTAGAGTTCTCCCTGTACAGATAGAAGTTACCACAGAGATCATACATCCATATAGACAACACCAGAGTTATCCTGAGTGAACAAGTTACCACAGAGATCATACATCCATATAGACAGCATCAGAGTTATCCTCAGTGAACAAGTGTCAGATAGTAAATCATTATTCTGTCACTCATTCAATAGTCAATCCTCTGGATACGGTAACAGAGATACATACGGCCTCAGAGGAGGTATTGTCTTTTCCTTCCTGGACCATTTGCTACGCAGCTCCAGGGGACAGAGAACACATAAATCAGGGTGGAGCCTACAGTCCAGCCAGCCAGATGACAACATGACTCAGGAGTCGTTAGTTGTCCCGCGAGGCCTATCATAGCGAGGCCTATCATAGCGAGGCTTATGGTAGTGAGACCTATCATAGTGAGGCCCATGGTAGCGAGACCTATCATAGTGAGGCCCATGGTAGCGAGGCCTATCATAGCGAGGCCTATCATAGCGAGGCTTATGGTAGCGAGACCTATCATAGTGAGGCCCATGGTAGCGAGGCCTATCATAGCGAGGCCCATGGTAGTGAGGCCTATCATAGCGAGGCCCATCGTAGCGAGGCCTATCATAGCGAGGCCCATGGTAGTGAGGCCTATCATAGCGAGGCCCATGGTAGTGAGACCCATCATAGCGAGGCCCATGGTAGTGAGCCCTATCATAGCGAGGCCCATTGTAGTGAGCCCTATTGTAGCGAGGCCCATGGTAGTGAGCCCTATTGTAGCGAGGCCCATGGTAGTGAGACCTATCATAGCTGGGCCCATTGTAGCGAGACCCATCAGAGTGAGACACATCGTAACGAGGCACAGCCTAGCGACACCCATAGTCAGACAGGGAAGTGCTTTTCGGGAACACACATTGTGATAGAGACACAGGATTCACTCAGGGGTTTTTAATCCCAGATCCCTGCAGTGTCTTTCCATTTCCTTCCTTTTAAATGTGGAACAGCTGCTTTACATCAGTGCTTCTACAATGATTGTGGACTAGAGCAGAGTGTTACTCTGCATAAGAGCAGAGGTCTCAACATCTCTCAGTCATCTGTCTGGTATTGTACTGTACCAGTCTCTACAACATCTCTCAGTCATCTGTCTGGTATTGTACTGTACCAGTCTCCACAGCATCTCTCAGTCATCTGTCTGGTATTGTACTGTACCAGTCTCTACAACATCTCTCAGTCATCTGTCTGGTATTGTACTGTACCAGTCTCTACAACATCTCTCAGTCATCTGTCTGGTATTGTACTGTACCAGTCTCCACTCAGTCATCTGTCTAGTATTGTACTGTACCAGTCTCAACAACATCTCTCAGTCATCTGTCTGGTATTGTACTGTACCAGTCTCTACAACATCTCTCAGTCATCTGTCTGGTATTGTACTGTACCAGTCTCCACTCAGTCATCTGTCTAGTATTGTACTGTACCAGTCTCAACAACATCTCTCAGTCATCTGTCTGGTATTGTACTGTACCAGTCTCTACAACATCTCTCAGTCATCTGTCTGGTATTGTACTGTACCAGTCTCCACTCAGTCATCTGTCTAGTATTGTACTGTACCAGTCTCAACAACATCTCTCAGTCATCTGTCTGGTATTGTACTGTACCAGTCTCTACAACATCACTCAGTCATCTGTCTGGTATTGTACTGTACCAGTCTCTACAACATCTCTCAGTCATCTGTCTGGTATTGTACTGTACCAGTCTCAACAACATCTCTCAGTCATCTGTCTGGTATTGTACTGTACCAGTCTCCACAGCATCTCTCAGTCATCTGTCTGGTATTGTACTGTACCAGTCTCCACAGCATCTCTCAGTCATCTGTCTGGTATTGTACTGTACCAGTCTCAACAACATCTCTCAGTCATCTGTCTGGTATTGTACTGTACCAGTCTCTACAACATCTCTCAGTCATCTGTCTGGTATTGTACTGTACCAGTCTCTACAACATCTCTCAGTCATCTGTCTGGTATTGTACTGTACCAGTCTCCACTCAGTCATCTGTCTAGTATTGTACTGTACCAGTCTCCACAGCATCTCTCAGTCATCTGTCTAGTATTGTACTGTACCAGTCTCAACAACATCTCTCAGTCATCTGTCTGGTATTGTACTGTACCAGTCTCTACAACATCTCTCAGTCATCTGTCTGGTATTGTACTGTACCAGTCTCTACAACATCTCTCAGTCATCTGTCTGGTATTGTACTGTACCAGTCTCCACTCAGTCATCTGTCTAGTATTGTACTGTACCAGTCTCAACAACATCTCTCAGTCATCTGTCTGGTATTGTACTGTACCAGTCTCTACAACATCACTCAGTCATCTGTCTGGTATTGTACTGTACCAGTCTCTACAACATCTCTCAGTCATCTGTCTGGTATTGTACTGTACCAGTCTCAACAACATCTCAGTCATCTGTCTGGTATTGTACTGTACCAGTCTCCACAGCATCTCTCAGTCATCTGTCTGGTATTGTACTGTACCAGTCTCCACAGCATCTCTCAGTCATCTGTCTGGTATTGTACTGTACCAGTCTCAACAACATCTCTCAGTCATCTGTCTGGTATTGTACTGTACCAGTCTCTACAACATCTCTCAGTCATCTGTCTGGTATTGTACTGTACCAGTCTCTACAACATCTCTCAGTCATCTGTCTGGTATTGTACTGTACCAGTCTCCACTCAGTCATCTGTCTAGTATTGTACTGTACCAGTCTCCACAGCATCTCTCAGTCATCTGTCTGGTATTGTACTGTACCAGTCTCCACAGCATCTCTCAGTCATCTGTCTGGTATTGTACTGTACCAGTCTCAACAACATCTCTGTCGTCTGTCTGGTATTGTACTGTACCAGTCTCTACAACATCACTCAGTCATCTGTCTGGTATTGTACTGTACCAGTCTCTACAACATCACTCAGTCATCTGTCTGGTATTGTACTGTACCAGTCTCCACAGCATCTCTGTCGTCTGTCTGGTATTGTACTGTGGCGCTAATCTGTTTGTCTGGAGTGGTTCAATGAGCCCACAATGGGTTTTCTCCTCTAGTGAAATAAAAGAGAGAAAGCCAAGTGCTGCTGGCCGGTAAGTGGCCTATCGGTGACCTCAGAACCAGGTTCCTGGGGTCTGTTCAGGCGGGAGCAACATAGCAAAATAATCAGATAGAAATGCATTTCGCAGAACAGACAGATAAGACAGATTTATTTTGCCCTGTAGAATTGGGGAATCATCATGTCAGCTGCTCTAATCATTACAATTCTATCAAATCAAATTTTATTGGTCACATACAGATGTTATTGGGGGTGTAGTGAAATGCTTATGTTCCTAGCTCCAACAGTGCAGTAATATCTAACAGTTCATAACAATACACACATCTAAAAGTAAAAGAATGGAATTAAGAAATATATAAATATTAGGACGAGCGATGTTGGAGTGGCATTGACTAAAATACAGTAGAATAGAATACAGTATATACATATGAGATGAGTAAAGCAGTATGTAAACATTATTAAAGTGACTAGTGCACCTCTCTGGGAAGAGGAAGGGTGGGGGTGTATGCTTCATGATTAACGACTCATGCTGTAATCATAACAACATACAGGAACTCAAGTCCTTCTGCTCACCCGACCTACAATTCCTTACAATCAAATGCCGGCCATATTACATCCCAAGAGAATTCTCTTCAGTTATAGTCACAGCTGTGTACATTCCCCCTCAAGCAGACACCAAGACGGCGCTCAAGGAACTTCACTGGACTCTATGTAAACTGGAAACCATATATCCTGAGGCACAGGGGCAATACACTCGATCACTGCTACTCTAACTTCCGCGATGCATACAAAGCCCTCCCCCGACCTCCCTTCGACAAATCCAACCACGACGCCATCTTGCTCCTACCGTCTTATAGGCAGAAACTCAAACAGGATGTACCAGTGACTAGACCCATTCAACGCTGGTCTGACCAATCGGAATCCACGCTTCAAGATTGATTTGATCACGCGGACTGGGATATGTTCCGGTCAGCCTCAGAGAACAACATTGATTTATACTCTGACTCGGTGAGGTGCACTGGAGATGTTGTAACCACGGTGACTATTAAAACCTACCCTAACCAGAAACCGTGGATAGATGGCGGCATTCGCACAAAACTAAAAGGGCAAACCACCGCATTTAACCGTGGAAAGAGGTCTGGGAATATGGCTGAATATAAACAGTGTAGTTATTCCCTCTGCAAGACAATCAAACAAGCGAAATGCCGATACAGGGACAAGGTGGAGTTGCAATTCAACGGCTCAGACACAAGACGTATGTGGCAGGGTCTACAGGAAATCACGGACTACAAAAAGAAAACCAGCCACGTCACAGACACTGACGTCATGCTTCCAGACAAACAAAATACCTTTGCCCGGTTTGAGGATAATACAGCGCCACCGTCGCGGCCCGCTAACAAGGACTGCGCCCTCCTTCGCCCTCTCCTTCTCCGTGGTCGACGTGAGTAAAACATTTAAACGTGTCAACCCTCACAAGGCTGCTGGCCCAGACAGCATCTCTAGTCGAGTCCTCAGAGCATGCGCAGACCAGCTGGCTGGTGTGTTTACGGACATATTCAATCGCTCCCTATCCCAGTCTGCTGTCCCCACATGCTTCAATATGACCCCCATTGTTCCTGTACCCAAGAAAGCAAAGGTAACTGAACTAAATGTCTATCGCCCAGTAGCACTCACTTATGTCATCGTGAAGTGCTTTGAGAGACTAGTCAAGGATCATATCACCTCCACCCTACCTGATAGCCTAGACCCACTTCAATTTGCTTACTGCCCCAATAGGTCCACAGACGATGCAATCGCCATCACACTGCCCTATCCCATCTGGACAATAGGAATACCTATGTAAGAATGCTGTTCATTGACAACAGCTCAGCATTCAACACCATAGTACCCTCCAAGCTCATTATAGAGCTGGAGGCCCTGGGTCTCAACCCTCCAGCCCTGTGCAATTAGGTCCTGGACTTTCTGACGGGCCGCCCCCAGGTGGTGAAGGTAGGAAACAACGTCTCCACTTCGCTGACCCTCAACACTGGGGCCCCACAAGGGTGCGTGCTCAGCCCTCTCCTGTACTCCCTGTTCACCCATGACTGCGTGGCCATTCACGCCTCCAACTCAATCATCAAGTTTGCAGACGACACAACAGTAATGGGCTTGATTACCAACAATGACAAGACAGCCTACAGGGAGGAGGTGAGGGGACTCGGAGTGTGGTGTCAGGAAAACAACCTCTCACTCAATGTCAGCAAAACAAAGGAGATGAACGTGGACTTCAGGAAACAGCAGAGGGAGCACCCCCCTATCCAGATCGAAGGGACAGCAGTGGAGAAGGTGGAAAGTTTGAAGTTCCTTGGAGTACACATCCCATACAAACTGAAATGGTCCACCCACACAGACAGTGGGGTGAAAAGGCGCAACAGCGCCTCTTCAACCTCAGGAAGCTGAAGAAATTTGTCTTGTCACCCAAAACCCTGACAAACTTTTACAGATGCACAATCGAGAGCATCCTGTCGGGCTGTATAACAGCCTGGTACGGCAACCGCAAGGCTCTCCAGAGGGTGGTGCGGTCTGCACAATGCATCACCGGGGGCAAACTACCTGCCCTCCCGGACCTCAACCCCAGCCTGTTCACCCTGCTATCATCCAGAAGGCTAGGTCAGTACAAGTGCATCAAAGCTGGGACCGAGAGACTAAAAAACAGCTTCTATCTCAAGGCCATCAGACTGTTAAATAGCCTTCACTAGCCGGCTACCACCCGATAACTCAAACCTGCACCTTAGAGGCTGCTGCCCTATGTACATAGTCATGGAATCATTGGTCACTTTAATAGTGGTGTTTTTCTGAATCAAACGCTCCAAATAAATGGACATTTTGGAGATATAATGACGGAATTAATCGAACAAAAGGATAATTTGTGATATTTATGGGACATATTGGAGTGGCAACAGAAGAAGCTCTTCAAAGGTAAGGCATGAATTATATAATTATTTCTGAGTTTTGTGTCGCGCCTGGCGTGTTGAAATATGATTGTCATGTGTTTGTTTGATGGGGTGCTGTCCTCAGTCAATCGCATGGCTTGCTTTCGCCGTAAAGCCTTTTTGAAATCTGACACGGTGGCTAGATTAATAAGAAGTTAAACTTTAATTTGGTGTATTGCACTTGTGAATGTATGAAAGTTAAATATTTCTAATAATAAAAAATAAAAAATTCACGCTCTGCAATTTCACCGGATGTTGTCGAAACGTTCCTCTAGCGGAACCCCTAGCCATAACAGGTTTTAAAATCCCCAGCAAAAAATAAATGCGGCCTCAGGATATGTGGTTTCCAGTTTGCACAAAGTCCAGTGTAGTTCCTTGAGGGCCGTTGTGCCATCGGCTTGAGGTGGAATATACACGGCTGTGACTATAACTGAAGAGAATTCTCTTGAGAGGTAATATCTGCAGTGTTGTGAAGAATGTGAACATTTCAGCTCATTGAACAACCCCGCACTGGTGTCTTGTCTCATTGCACCCCTGCTGAGAGGTGCCAAAGCAGAGTAGTGGCGATGGTTTGAGTCTCACATGGAGGTCCTGGGAACCCCCTCCCTCTACACGGTGGGGTCTAATTAGCCTCTGTCAAAATGATGCAGTGTTGTCATCTTCAACACCTAGCGTAACAACAACAGTGTCGTTCTGTACCGTTAGGCTACCGTAAACACTACAAAGGAACAAGGGAATATATTCATGACGTGCTGCTAACTACTTTTGGAAACAATCATTTACAATTTCGAGGGTATGTCAACACCAATCCATTATCATAATTTGATTATCTCAGTTTGTCTGCTAATGAATATGATGTCACTACAGTGTATGTTACTGTGCTGTGTGTGTAGATTACAAGCTCTATCCATGCAGTTCTTAGGGACCACCAGCATACCATTTCAGCTATAGATTAGAAGCTCTATCCATTATCTGTTACCATTTCAGCGATAGATTAGAAGCTCTATCCATTATTTGTTACCATTTCAGCTATAGATTAGAAGCTCTATCCATTATCTGGTACCATTTCAGCTATAGATTAGAAGCTCTATCCATTATCTGGTACCATTTCAGCTATAGATTAGAAGCTCTATCCATTATCTGGTACCATTTCAGCTATAGATTAGAAGCTCTATCCATTATCTGGTACCATTTCAGCTATAGATTAGAAGCTCTATCCATTATCTGGTACCATTTCAGCTATAGATTAGAAGCTCTATCCATTATCTGGTACCATTTCCACTATATATTTGAAGCTCTATCCATTATCTGTTACCATTTCAGCTATAGATTAGAAGCTCTATCCATTATCTGTTACCATTTCAGCTATAGATTAGAAGCTCTATCCATTATATGTTACCATTTCAGCTATAGATTAGAAGCTCTATCCATTATCTGTTACCATTTCAGCTATAGATTAGAAGCTCTATCCATTATCTGTTACCATTTCAGCTATAGATTATAAGCTCTATCCATTATCTGTTACCATTTCAGCTATAGATTAGAAGCTCTATCCATTATCTGTTACCATTTCAGCTATAGATTAGAAGCTCTATCCATTATCTGTTACCATTTCAGCTATAGATTAGAAGCTCTATCCATTATCTGTTACCATTTCAGCTATAGATTAGAAGCTCTATCCATTATCTGTTACCATTTCAGCTATAGATTAGAAGCTCTATCCATTATCTGTTACCATTTCAGCTATAGATTAGAAGCTCTATCCATTATCTGTTACCATTTCAGCTATAGATTAGAAGCTCTATCCATTATCTGTTACCATTTCAGCTATAGATTAGAAGCTCTATCCATTATCTGTTACCATTTCAGCTATAGATTAGAAGCTCTATCCATTATCTGTTACCATTTCAGCTATAGATTAGAAGCTCTATCCATTATCTGTTACCATTTCAGCTACAGATTAGAAGCTCTATCCATTATCTGTTACCATTTCAGCTATAGATTAGAAGCTCTATCCATTATCTGTTACCATTTCAGCTACAGATTAGAAGCTCTATCCATTATCTGTTACCATTTCAGCTATAGATTAGAAGCTCTATCCATTATCTGGTACCGTTTCAGCTATAGATTAGAAGCTCTATCCATTATCTGTTACCGTTTCAGCTACAGATTATAAGCTCTATCCATTTTCTGTTACCATTTCAGCTACAGATTAGAAGCTCTATCCATTATCTGTTACCATTTCAGCTATAGATTAGTAGCTCTATCCATTATCTGTTAACATTTCGGCTATAGATTACAAGCTCTATCCATTATCTGTTACCATTTCAGCTACAGATTAGAAGCTCTATCCATTATCTGTTACCATTTCAGCTATAGATTAGAAGCTCTATCCATTATCTGTTACCATTTCAGCTACAGATTAGAAGCTCTATCCATTATCTGTTACTATTTCAGCTATAGATTACAAGCTCTATCCATTATCTGTTACCATTTCAGCTCTAGAAGATCTATTCAATTACAAATCAGCTCCTCTGGTCAAAGTAGTGCACTATATAGGGAATAGGGTGCAATTTGGCACTGGTAAAAAGTAGTGCACGAAATAGGGAATAGGGTGCCATTTGGCACTGGTTAAAAGTAGTGCACGATATAGGGAATAGGGTGCCATTTGGGAAACATCATGTCTACTGGGTTCTGAAATACAGACTGAACCTGATCCTTTGAACCTGTATGACAATATCCTCATCACAGGCTCCTAAAGGGACCATTTGTCCAGGTAATTGTAACAGGAGTTTTTATTGTTTTCATTATTGCATTATAAACATCTCACAACATCTTGATTGAGGTTTATTTCTATGGGAGATTATATTAATAATTCATCAGTTTGAATCCTCTGTGGTTCAGCAGCTCAGTCCCTGCCTGCAGCTAGGCCTCCTCTCTCTCTCTCTCTCTCCCTGCCATCTCTCTCTCTCTCCCTGCCATCTCTCTCTCTCTCCCTGCCATCTCTCTCTCTCTCTCCCTCCCATCTCTCTCTCTCTCTCCCTGCCATCTCTCTCTCTCCCCATCTCTCTCTCTCCATCTCCCCATCTCTCTCTCTCTCTCTCTCTCTCTCTCTCTCTCTCTCTATCTCTCTCTTTCTCTCTCTCTCTCCTCTGCTGCACTGCTAACAGAACAGAAAGCACACAGGAATCGTCAAACCATCTCCACATCTGTCATCTACAGCCCACTTTTGACAAGATGATTAATCTCCTTCCAACTAGGTGACAGGCAAGCCTGGGTGGCATTTTACCCTCGGCATCTGCCGGAGGCTGTAGGCTAGTATTACAGCTATACAATTATTACAACATGTACTGTAGGTGTATTACTTGAACATTTTTTGCATTGGATGTATAGAAGGCAATCTATGTAGTCTTAAAAGTGATTGAAAGGTTGTGGATGAGCTCACTGAATTTCATGAAATCTTTATCCAAAAGGTTCTCGCACTTAACATGACTGAGGATTACATGAATGAACTGTAGGGTTGGCTGCCTCCAGGCTCTGATAGGCTACTGTACAAGCATGGCTGGAGGATGTTGATTCAGCTATAAGCAACTGTTGAAAGTATTACCATTGGTAGGCCAATGGTGAAACACTGGCACTGACTGTAAATGTTGAACTCATCCATCCCTTAGTTCTCAACAACAAGGATTCTACATGGTCTAATTGGTGGACCAGTGACCTGAACTTTTCTGGATCCTGTATACTTATGTATGCATTCTCTCTCTCTCTCTAGTTCCCGCTCTCTCTCTCTCTCTAGTTCCCGCTCTCTCTCTCTCTTTCACTCTATCGCTCTCTCGCTCTCTCTCTCTTTCGCTCTCTTTCGCTCTCTCTCTCTCTCTCTCTCTCTCTCTCTCTCTCACACACACACACACACACACACACACAGCGTGAGTGCATATAGCATGAATATTTAGGCTAATCCATTCAGCATAACATCAAATATTTAAGGTGTCCATAACATGAGACCTGGTCCATTTCAACAGACTGGTAACCTACACCCTCAACAAAAACACATTGGTCTACACATACAACATACAACATATCTATATAAAATGCATGTTTAACTTGAACAACCCAATACATGTTCAGACCGATCGCTCATCGAATAGAGCGTCTCAGTAGACTATCTAATGCATGCACAACAACCGCCCATTGACGAAAAACATCAGCGCCACACACGCATCTATATTTTCTCCTCTGCCGCTCAATAGCTTTGAGGAGGACACACATTCCCCCCCCCCCCCCCCCCCCCCCCCCCCCCGCCCCACTTACTGGCAGATATGGCGGTAAAATAGGCAAAAACCATGATCACTCTTTTCATTTTTCTAACATGGTGCTGAAAGTAACAGCTCAACACGCCTTGAAACCAGCGCGTGTCCAACGCTCTCTCCATTGTCGACTGCAGTTCGCACCACCAGTAGCCTAGCTGGTTTCAGCACCAGGCGAGTGGAAAGTCAAAACGTGTTCCCAGCTATGTGAAACACCTGTTCCTCAAAATTAATTGATCGGAGAAAGGGGTGCGTTATATTAGTTGTTTAAACAAACCTTGGCGCAGCTGGAGAAAGTCAGGCGGCGTCTCTCTCGGTCCCCAACCAACAAGTCTGTCTGTTATCCTCCGCAGTTTGGCGATGAGTAGTATCGCCCGCCCCCAGTCCCGACCACCCCTTCACTATTCACACTACCACTTCAAGCTTCTCCAAAAATAAAAATAAAATATCACAATTTACACAGTTCGCATTTTTGTATCTCCTAGAATTGTTCAAATCAACTGCATATAATCTGGATGTATAATTTTGTTTTAGTCATGGACACCAAATGGTTATTTCTGGTTATTAATATGACTTGTTGTGAAATAATTTTCATGGAATCAAAGCCTAAGGGTTAACTTGCTTTAGAGATGGATAAAGATTGTTTACATTGTGTTGTTTTATCGTTATTTAGCACCCAATATGCTATTTGGCAGACTTCAGTAGAGAACCTATAGGCCTACAGAACAGGCAGACTTCAGTAGAGAACCTATAGGCCTACAGAACACATGGGGCAATAGACTACAGAGTGACAATGAAGAGGTATTAAGAGATACTCAATATAATTCATTATTGATTTCTATGACACATTCACGAGCAACATGTAATTTCAATGGGTCTCCGTGCATAGAGACATAAATGATATTGATGCCAAAGTGTAGGAGCGCTGATCAGATTGAAAATCAGACATAAATGCAGGGTGTGTGTAATCAAGCCTCTGTTGTGAGGCTGTAGGGTGTGTGAGGCTGCAGGGTGTGTGTAATCAAGCCTCTGTTGTGAGGCTGCAGGGTGTGTGAGGCTGCAGGGTGTGTGTGTAACCAAGGAATCCATTGTACGTCTGTCATTACAAAGCTCAAACATCAAGCCCATAGCAGGTGTTCTGCTGAGGTAACACAACACTCACATTGAACAAGAGAGAACATCACAATCAAATCAAATTGTATTTGTCACATGCGTCGAATAGAACAGGTGTAGCAGTGAAATGCTTACTTACAAGCCCTAACCAACAATACAGTTAAAAAATAAATAAAATAAAAACCTTAAAAAATATATATTAAATAAGAGTAACAAATAATAAAAGAGCAGCAGTAAAATAACAATAGCGAGGCTATATACAGGGGGTACTGGTACTGTCAATGTGGAGGCTATATACAGGGGGTACTGGTACTGTCAATGTGGAGGCTATATACAGGGGTACCGGTACAGAGTCAATGTGGAGGCTACATACAGGGGGTACCGGTACAGAGTCAATGTGGAGGCTATATACAGGGGGTACTGGTACTGTCAATGTGGAGGCTACATACAGGGGGTACCGGTACAGAGTCAATGTGGAGGCTATATACAGGGGGTACCGGTACAGAGTCAATGTGGAGGCTATATACAGGGGGTACTGGTACAGAGTCAATGTGGAGGCTATATACAGGGGGTACCGGTACAGAGTCAATGTGGAGGCTATATACAGGGGGTACTGGTACAGAGTCAATGTGGAGGCTATATACAGGGGGTACCGGTACAGAGTCAATGTGGAGGCTATATACAGGGGGTACTGGTACAGAGTCAATGTGGAGGCTATATACAGGGGGTACTGGTACAGAGTCAATGTGGAGGCTATATACAGGGTGTTACGGTACAGAGTCAATGTGGAGGCTATATACAGGGGGTACTGGTACAGAGTCAGTGTGGAGGCTATATACAGGGGGTACCGGTACAGAGTCAATGTGGAGGCTATATACAGGGGGTACCGGTACAGAGTCAATGTGGAGGCTATATACAGGGTGTTACGGTACAGAGTCAATGTGGAGGCTATATACAGGTGGTACTGGTACAGAGTCAATGTGGAGGCTATATACAGGGAGTACCGGTACAGAGTCAATGTGGAGGCTATATACAGGGGGTACCAGTACAGAGTCAGTGTGGAGGCTATATACAGGGGGTACTGGTACAGAGTCAGTGTGGAGGCTATATACAGGGGGTACCGGTACAGAGTCAATGTGGAGGCTATATACAGGGGGTACCGGTACAGAGTCAATGTGGAGGCTATATACAGGGGGTATCGGTACAGAGTCAATGTGGAGGCTATATACAGGGGGTACCGGTACAGAGTCAATGTGGAGGCTATATACAGGGGGTACCAGTACAGAGTCAATGTGGAGGCTATATACAGGGGGTACCGGTACAGAGTCAATGTGGAGGCTATATACAGGGGGTACCGGTACAGAGTCAATGTGGAGGCTATATACAGGGGGTACCGGTACAGAGTCAATGTGGAGGCTATATACAGGGGGTACCGGTACAGAGTCAATGTGGAGGCTATATACAGGGGGTACCGGTACAGAGTCAATGTGGAGGCTATATACAGGGGGTACCGGTACAGAGTCAATGTGGAGGCTATATACAGGGGGTACCGGTACAGAGTCAATGTGGAGGCTATATACAGGGGGTACCGGTACAGAGTCAATGTGGAGGCTATATACAGGGGGTACCGGTACAGAGTCAATGTGGAGGCTATATACAGGGGGTACCGGTACAGAGTCAATGTGGAGGCTATATACAGGGGGTACCGGTACAGAGTCAATGTGGAGGCTATATACAGGGGGTACCGGTACAGAGTCAATGTGGAGGCTATATACAGGGGGTACCGGTACAGAGTCAATGTGGAGGCTATATACAGGTGGTACTGGTACAGAGTCAATGTGGAGGCTATATACAGGGGGTACCGGTACAGAGTCAATGTGGAGGCTATATACAGGGGGTACCGGTACAGAGTCAATGTGGAGGCTATATACAGGGGGTACCGGTACAGAGTCAATGTGGAGGCTATATACAGGGGGTACCGGTACAGAGTCAATGTGGAGGCTATATACAGGGGGTACCGGTACAGAGTCAATGTGGAGGCTGTATACAGGGGGTACCGGTACAGAGTCAATGTGGAGGCTATATACAGGGGGTACCGGTACAGAGTCAATGTGGAGGCTATATACAGGGGGTACCGGTACAGAATCAATGTGGAGGCTATATACAGGGGGTACCGGTACAGAGTCAATGTGGAGACTATATACAGGGGTACCGGTACAGAGTCAATGTGGAGGCTATATACAGGGTGTTACGGTACAGAGTCAATGTGGAGGCTATATACAGGGGGTACCGGTACAGAATCAATGTGGAGGCTATATACAGGGTGTTACGGTACAGAGTCAATGTGGAGGCTATATACAGGGGGTACCGGTACAGAGTCAATGTGGAGGCTATATACAGGGTATTACGGTACAGAGTCAATGTGGAGGCTATATACAGAGGGTACCGGTACAGAGTCAATGTGGAGGCTATATACAGGGGGTACCGGTACAGAGTCAATGTGGAGGCTATATACAGGAGGTACCGGTACAGAGTCAATGTGGAGGCTATATACAGGGTGATATGGTACAGAGTCAATGTGGAGGCTATATACAGGGGGTACCGGTACAGAGTCAATGTGGAGGCTATATACAGGTGGTACTGGTACAGTCAATGTGCAGGCTATATACAGGGGGTACCGGTACAGAGTCAATGTGGAGGCTATATACAGGGGGTACCGGTACAGAGTCAATGTGGAGGCTATATACAGGGGGTACCGGTACAGAGTCAATGTGGAGGCTATATACAGGGGGTACCGGTACAGAGTCAATGTGGAGGCTATATACAGGGGGTACCGGTACAGAGTCAATGTGGAGGCTATATACAGGGGGTACCGGTACAGAGTCAATGTGGAGGCTATATACAGGGGTACCGGTACAGAGTCAATGTGGAGGCTATATACAGGGTGTTACGGTACAGAGTCAATGTGGAGGCTATATACAGGGGGTACCGGTACAGAGTCAATGTGGAGGCTATATACAGGTGGTACTGGTACAGTCAATGTGCAGGCTATATACAGGGGGTACCGGTACAGAGTCAATGTGGAGGCTATATACAGGGGGTACCGGTACAGAGTCAATGTGGAGGCTATATACAGGGGGTACCGGTACAGAGTCAATGTGGAGGCTATATACAGGGGGTACCGGTACAGAGTCAATGTGGAGGCTATATACAGGGGGTACCGGTACAGAGTCAATGTGGAGGCTATATACAGGGGGTACCGGTACAGAGTCAATGTGGAGGCTATATACAGGGGGTACCGGTACAGAGTCAATGTGGAGACTATATACAGGTGGTACTGGTACAGTCAATGTGGAGGCTATATACAGGGGGTACTGGTACTGAGTCAATGTGGAGGCTATATACAGGGGGTACCGGTACAGAGTCAATGTGGAGGCTATATACAGGGGGTACCGGTACAGAGTCAATGTGGAGGCTATATACAGGGGGTACCGGTACAGAGTCAATGTGGAGGCTATATACAGGGGGTACCGGTACAGAGTCAATGTGGAGGCTATATACAGGGGGTACCGGTACAGAGTCAATGTGGAGACTATATACAGGTGGTACTGGTACAGTCAATGTGGAGGCTATATACAGGGGGTACTGGTACTGAGTCAATGTGTAGGCTATATACAGGGGGTACCGGTACAGAGTCAATGTGGAGGCTATATACAGGGGGTACCGGTACAGAGTCAATGTGGAGGCTATATACAGGGGGTACCGGTACAGAGTCAATGTGGAGGCTATATACAGGAGGTACCGGTACAGAGTCAATGTGGAGGCTATATACAGGGGGTACCGGTACAGAGTCAATGTGGAGGCTATATACAGGGGGTACCGGTACAGAGTCAATGTGGAGGCTATATACAGGGGGTACTGGTACTGAGTCAATGTGGAGGCTATATACAGGGGGTACCGGTACAGAGTCAATGTGGAGGCTATATACAGGGGGTACCGGTACAGAGTCAATGTGAAGGCTATATACAGGGGGTACCGGTACAGAGTCAATGTGGAGGCTATATACAGGGGGTACCGGTACAGAGTCAATGTGAAGGCTATATACAGGGGGTACCGGTACAGAGTCAATGTGAAGGCTATATACAGGGGGTACCGGTACAGAGTCAATGTGGAGGCTATATACAGGGGGTACCGGTACAGAGTCAATGTGGAGGCTATATACAGGGTGTACCGGTACAGAGTCAATGTGGAGGCTATATACAGGGGGTACCGGTACAGAGTCAATGTGGAGGCTATATACAGGGGGTACCGGTACAGAGTCAATGTGGAGGCTATATACAGGGGGTACCGGTACAGAGTCAATGTGGAGGCTATATACAGGGGGTACCGGTACAGAGTCAATGTGGAGGCTATATACAGGGGGTACCGGTACAGAGTCAATGTGGAGGCTATATACAGGGGGTACCGGTACAGAGTCAATGTGGAGGCTATATACAGGGGGTACCGGTACAGAGTCAATGTGGCAGGCTATATACAGGGGGTACCGGTACAGAGTCAATGTGGAGGCTATATACAGGGGGTACCGGTACAGAGTCAATGTGGAGGCTATATACAGGGGGTACCGGTACAGAGTCAATGTGGAGGCTATATACAGGGGGTACCGGTACAGAGTCAATGTGGAGGCTATATACAGGGGGTACCGGTACAGAGTCAATGTGGAGGCTATATACAGGGGGTACCGGTACAGAGTCAATGTGGAGGAGGCTATATACAGGGGGTACCGGTACAGAGTCAATGTGGAGGCTATATACAGGGGGTACCGGTACAGAGTCAATGTGGAGGCTATATACAGGGGGTACCGGTACAGAGTCAATGTGGAGGCTATATACAGGGGGTACCGGTACAGAGTCAATGTGGAGGCTATATACAGGGGGTACCGGTACAGAGTCAATGTGGAGGCTATATACAGGGGGTACCGGTACAGAGTCAATGTGGAGGCTATATACAGGGGGTACCGGTACAGAGTCAATGTGGAGGCTATATACAGGGGGTACCGGTACAGAGTCAATGTGGAGGCTATATACAGGGTGTTACCGGTACAGAGTCAATGTGCGGGGGCACCGGTTAGTCAAGGTAATTGAGGTAATGTGTACATGTAGGTAGAGTTATTAAAGATAGCGGGGGAGATTAAACATATTAAACACACACACAGACATGAGGTCTCCTATTTAACATGATGTGTTGTATCTCAGTCTGGGAGGAGGTCTCCTATTTAACATGATGTGTTGTATCTCAGTCTGGGAGGAGGTCTCCTATTTAACATGATCAACCCCAACACCTTTGGGATGAATTGGAACGCCGACTGCTAGCCAGGCCTAATCGCCCAACATCAGTGCCTTACCTCACTAATGCTCTTGTGGCTAAATGGAAACAAGTCTACTCAGCAATGTTCCAACATCTAGTGGAAAGCCTTCCCAGAAGAGTGGAGGCTGTTATAGCAGCAAAGGGGGGACCAACTCCATGTTAATGCCCATGATTTTGGAATGAGATGTTTGACGTGCAGGTGTCCACATACACTATGTGACCAAAAGTATCTGTTCACATAAAATCTAGAAATGTACTTGAATTAAATGAATTCCTTTATAGGGTTATACTTTTACAACTTTTGGACATAATCATTTCAGATAAGAATAAAGACAATGTTGACCAAAAGGGGATTTCAGCTATTTACTATTGTACTCATAATGAATGACTTCTCAAAAGCCCTCTGGAGTTGCAGCTTAATTACCACTTTTTTTCACCACTTGGCTACTTTTTCCTGTAATGAGTTAATTAATCCATTTACTAAATACATCTTAAATCAATATGATATTAACATATTGTAATAAATAACGAATGTGCATTTCTAACTATAGTCTGACAGCTGAGGAGAAATTGCAACAGCAATGTAAGAGTCATTTTCAGCATATTTCCTCATCTTTGCCAAGTTATCCAAATATCTACTTGAGATGTATTCTAGCAGGACAGAATATTCTAATTCAGTAATATTTTAATGAATTGCACACAGAGCAAATTGAAATCAAAATGTTAATGGGTTTTAGTGCAGAGAGAGAGAGAGAGAGAGAGAGAGAGAGAGAGAGAGAGAGAGAGAGAGAGAGAGAGAGAGAGAGAGAGAGAGAGCGAGCGAGCGAGAGAGAGAGAGCGAGAGAGAGCAAACCATGGTAATTACTGAAACCGAAGAAGTAAAAATAGTTGCGGGCATTTCCAGAGCTAGAGAAAAAGTTAATCCCTTCCCACTGAAGGCACTGGACTCATCTGAAATGGGACCCTTTTCCCATAGTGCTCTAGCCAAAAGTAGTGCACTCTATATGGAATAGGGTGCCATTTTGGATGCACACACTGTCACCGCGGGAGGGGAGGGGGGACAGTACAGTGGACTGCAGCAGATCTAATGTGGAGGATGAGACTGCGTGCAGCTCAGACCCTCTGTTACATGTCACAGAATCTTGATGTAATTATATTAGTCTATCATAAATATCCTCAGAGAAAAATGGAAAATATGTGAAAACACATTAGTGTCCAAATCACAGTTGTTGTTTTGACAGTTGAAACTACAGTATGTTTAGGGTCCGCTGGCCCAACAGTTGTTGTTTTGACCGTTGAAACTACAGTATGTTTAGCGTCCGCTGGCCCAACAGTTGTTGTTTTGACAGTTGAAACTACAGTATGTTTAGGGTCCGCTGGCCCAACAGTTGTTGTTTTGACAGTTGAAACTACAGTATGTTTAAGGTCCGCTGGCCCAACAGTTGTTGTTTTGACAGTTGAAACTACAGTATGTTTGGGGTCCGCTGGCCCAACAGTTGTTGTTTTGACAGTTGAAACTACAGTATGTTTAGGGTCCGCTGGCCCAACAGTTGGTGTTTTGACAGTTGAAACTACAGTATGTTTAGGGTCCGCTGGCCCAACAGTTGTTGTTTTGACAGTTGAAACTACAGTATGTTTGGGGTCCGCTGGCCCAACAGTTGGTGTTTTGACAGTTGAAACTACAGTATGTTTAGGGTCCGCTGGCCCAACAGTTGTTGTTTTGACAGTTGAAACTACAGTATGTTTAGGGTCCGCTGGCCCAACAGTTGTTGTTTTGACAATTGAAACTACAGTATGTTTAGGGTCCGCTGGCCCAACAGTTGTTGTTTTGACAGTTGAAACTACAGTATGTTTAGGGTCCGCTGGCCCAACAGTTGTTGTTTTGACAGTTGAAACTACAGTATGTTTAGGGTCCGCTGGCCCAACAGTTGGTGTTTTGACAGTTGAAACTACAGTATGTTTAGGGTCCGCTGGCCCAACAGTTGTTGTTTTGACAGTTGAAACTACAGAATATTTAGCGTCTGCTGGCCCAACAGTTGGTGTTTTGACAGTTGAAACTACAGAATATTTAGCGTCTGCTGGCCCAACAGTTGGTGTTTTGACAGTTGAAACTACAGTATGGTTAGGGTCCGCTGGCCCAACAGTTGTTGTTTTGACAGTTGAAACTACAGAATATTTAGGGTCCGCTGGCCCAACAGTTGGTGTTTTGACAGTTGAAACTACAGAATATTTAGCGTCTGCTGGCCCAACAGTTGGTGTTTTGACAGTTGAAACTACAGAATATTTAGCGTCTGCTGGCCCAACAGTTGGTGTTTTGACAGTTGAAACTACAGTATGTTTAGGGCCCGCTGGCCCAACAGTTGTTGTTTTGACAGTTGAAACTACAGTATGTTTAGGGCCCGCTGGCCCAACAGTTGTTGTTTTGACAGTTGAAACTACAGTATGGTTAGGGTCCGCTGGCCCAACAGTTGGTGTTTTGACAGTTGAAACTACAGTATGTTTAGGGTCCGCTGGCCCAACAGTTGTTGTTTTGACAGTTGAAACTACAGTATGGTTAGGGTCCGCTGGCCCAACAGTTGGTGTTTTGACAGTTGAAACTACAGTATGTTTAGGGTCCGCTGGCCCAACAGTTGTTGTTTTGACAGTTGAAACTACAGTACGTTTGGGGTCCGCTGGCCCAACAGTTGGTGTTTTGACAGTTGAAACTACAGTATGTTTGGGGTCCGCTGGCCCAACAGTTGGTGTTTTGACAGTTGAAACTACAGTATGTTTAGGGTCCGCTGGCCCAACAGTTGGTGTTTTGACAGTTGAAACTACAGTATGTTTGGGGTCCACTGGCCCAACAGTTGGTGTTTTGACAGTTGAAACTACAGTATGTTTAGGGTCCGCTGGCCCAACAGTTGGTGTTTTGACAGTTGAAACTACAGTATGTTTAGGGTCCGCTGGCCCAACAGTTGGTGTTTTGACAGTTGAAACTACAGTATGTTTAGGGTCCGCTGGCCCAACAGTTGGTGTTTTGACAGTTGAAACTACAGTACGTTTGTTAACTCTATCTTGTTGAGGATACACAACACAGTTGTGAGTTTAGGCGGTTATTGCAATGCAAAACAAATAACACACATCATCAATTGTATTTTATCATGAACATTTGGACAATACAATAGCAGCAGTCCCTGCCAGAGACAGCAGAGACAGCAGAGACAAGTATCATATATGGATTCCATCCCATAAATGTTTTCATAAAAACACTTTAATCAAAATGTATTAAAAAGCCTAAACCGTATCTGTTGAAAGTCTTCCACAGGGTGTAATGAAACAGTGTTTCCTTCTCTACTGTTTAGCTGTGGATGCCCCTGTTCCTGTGGTAGGTTTACTGCCTTACTCAACACAGTACACCATCTGGCTGGCCCTGACTGAACCTCCCCCTCTCCTCCCAATAAAAACGGCCATAAAGTCTCATATGTGCTACACCGACTCATCTTTAAAGTGGTATACATGTTAAACCGGGTCGAATAGGGCTATCTTCTGTATAACACCCCTACCTTGTCACAACACAACTGATTGGCTCAAATGCATTAAGAAGGAAAGAAATTCCACAAATTAACTTTTAACAAGGCACACCTGTTAATTGAAATGCATTCCAGGTGACTACCTCATGAAGCTGGTTGAGAGAATGCCAATATTAAATATATATTGATTTGTTGAAAACTTTTTGGGGGTTACTACATGATTCCATGTTTTATTTCAATGTAGAAGTGAAATGTGTTGTTTTACAGGGTCAGCCATAGTAATACAGAGCCCCAGGAGCAATTTAGTGTTAAGTGGCTTGCCCAAGGACACAGCGACAGATTTTCCACCCTGTCAGCTCAGGTATTGCAGAGAGGTATCAATGTTACAGAATTCATGTTGTGATCCAAATGATTCACAACAGGTCGACAACAACTAATGAATTGGCTGAGCCGCACATCAGTTATCTCCTGCTTTGTGTTAGCTGTGTGTTTGTTACATGTGCACACTGTGAGGCCCGTGTGGGTGTAGTGGAGAATAGAGGACCGTGGGTGTACTGTACTAGAGCAGCAGAGATACAGGGTTATATCAGGTCACAGTAGTTAAGACCGTGGGTGTACTGTACTGGAGCAGCAGAGATACAGGGTTATATCAGGTCACAGTAGTTAGCCGATCCATCCATCTACAGATAGCTGTGTCTCTTTCAGAGATAGAAAGTCATATCGGTGTTTAAATATTCGATGTATTCAGGCAAGCTGTGAAAACTAAGGATGAGGCTGAAATAGCACCCTATTCCGTATATAGTGCTTTTGGTCTAAAGAAAGTAGTGCACTATGTTGGGAATAGGGGGCCATTGCAGAAACAGACTAAAAGCTTGGTCTTCTCTGGTAGCCTTGTTAAAGTGGGATGATGGGTCTGTACCTGCAGGACAGATGGTGTCACACACACACACACACACACATCCCAGTGCATTTGGAAAGTATTCAGACCCCTTGACTTTTTCCACATTTTGTTACGTTACAGCCTTATTCTAAAATGTATTAAAACGTTTTTTCCCCCCTCAATCTACACACACACACACAATACCCCATAATGACAAAGCACAAACACGTTTTTTGAAATGTTTGCAAATGTATTAAAAATTAACAGCTGAAATATTACATTTACATAAGTATTCAGACCCTTTACTCAGTACTTTGTTGAAGCACCTTCGGCAGCGATTAAAGCCTAGAGTCTTCTTGGGTATGACGCTACAAGCTTGGCACACCTGTATTTGGGGAGTTTCTCCCATTCTTCTCTGCAGATCCTCTCAAGCTCTGTCAGGTTGGATGGGGAGCGTCGCTGCACAGCTATTTTCAGGTCTCTCCAGAGATGTTAGATTGGGTTCAAGTCCGGGCTCTGGCTGGGCCACTCAACGACATTCATAAACTTGCATTGTCTCTCCTGCGTTGTCTTGGCTGTGTGCCTAGGGTTGTTGTCCTGTTGGAAGGTGAACCTTTGCCCCAGTCGGAGGTCCGAAGTGCTCTGGAGCAGGTTTTCGTCAAGGATCTCTGTACTTTGCTCCGTTCTCCTATGCCTTGATCCTGACTCGTCTCCCAGTCCCTACCGCTGAAAAACATTCCCACAGCATGATGCTTCACCGTAGGGATGGTAACAGGTTTCCTCCAGATGTGACGCTTGGCATTCAGGCCAAATAGTACAATCTTTGTTCCATCATACAAAATAATCTTGTTTCTCATTGTCAGATAGTCTTTAGGTGGCTTTTGGTCAACTCCAAGCATGCTGTCATGTACCTTTTACTGAGGAGTGGCTTCCGTCTGGCCACTCTCCCATAAAGGCCTGATTGGTGGACTGCTGCAGAGATGGTTGTCCTTCTGGAAGGTTCGTCCATCTCCACAGAGGAACTCTAGAGCTCTATCAGAGTGACCATCGGGTTCTTGGTCACCTCCCTGACCAATGCCCTTCTCCCCCGATTGCTCAAGTTGTAGAAACATCTCAAGGATGATCAATGGAAACAGGATGCACCTGAGCTCAATTTCGAGTCTCATAGCAAAGGGTCTGAATACTTGTGTAAATAACGTATTTTTGATTAATACATTTGCAAAAATTCTGAAAACCTTTTTTTTGCTTTGTCATTGTGGGGTATTGTGTGTAGATTGCTGAGGATTTTTTTTATTATTGTATTTATATTTATTGTATTTAATACATTTTAGAATAAGGCTGTAACCTAAAACAAAATGTGGAAAAGTCAAGGAGTCTGAATACTTTCTGAATGCACTGTACACGCACACACACATGCTAACACAATCGAGTACAGACTGCGGTCCTGGCTCGTACCATCTCTCTGTCTAAACCTGTCACAGATTCTGCTGACACACAGATTACACAATTAATCTTTCACCTTTTATTTCCATTTGATTGCCTCTCGTATTGTTTTATGACTGTCCTCTTTGTGTCTTTGTCCAGTCCACAAGGCTACCATAAAACACAGATCACCATAGCTACAGCCTTTTGGCATGATGATAACTGAAACCACTGAGATATTACATTCATTCTTTCAGATATTAAACTAATCCTGATTGGGCCTTCATCTGGTTGTCAGGGAAATATTTACCGCAATGAAAATCATTATATCAAATAGGGAGTTTCCCAAATGATGGGTAGAACAGTGTTTCCCAAACAGTAGGTCAATATAGACTGGTCCGGTCTGGTGTGTCCCAGCTTGTAATTTCTCTTGGATGCTTTCCTGAATGACCTGAAACCTCATACCCTTTTCACTACCGAGCTGAGCCAATCTGTACTGCCTGGTTACCCATCCAGCCAATCTGTACTGCCTGGTTACCCATCCAGCCAATCTGTACTGCCTGGTTACACATCCAGCCAATCTGTACTGCCTGGTTACACATCCAGCCAATCTGTACTGCCTGGTTACACATCCAGCCAATCTGTACTGCCTGGTTACCCATCCAGCCAATCTGTACTGCCTGGTTACCCATCCAGCCAATCTGTACTGCCTGGTTACCCATCCAGCCAATCTGTACTGCCTGGTTACCCATCCAGCCAATCTGTACTGCCTGGTGACACATCCAGCCAATCTGTACTGCCTGGTTACCCATCCACCACAGTTGCTGGAACTATGCTCGAAAGGACAATGTAACCATAGGAAAGTACAATGTAACCATAGGAAAGGACAATGTAATCTTACCTTTGTTTGGTGTTATAGAAAAGTTAGTGGTCATACAGTAACACATCCTTAAAGACCACCTTAAAACCACCTTTATTGGCAACGTTTCCACCCAACCTGGGGACCTGACGAAGATCCATCCAACCAGGGGACCTGACGAAGGTCCACCCAACCTGGGGACCTGACGAAGGTCCATCCAACCAGGGGACCTGACGAAGGTCCACCCAACCAGGGGACCTGACGAAGATCCATCCAACCTGGGGACCTGACGAAGATCCATCCAACCAGGGGACCTGACGAAGGTCCATCCAACCAGGGGACCTGATGAAGGTCCATCCAACCAGGGGACCTGACGAAGATCCATCCAACCAGGGGACCTGACGAAGATCCATCCAATCAGGGGACCTGACGAAGGTCCATCCAACCTGGGGACCTGACGAAGATCCATCCAACCTGGGGACCTGACGAAGGTCCATCCAACCAGGGGACCTGACGAAAATCCATCCAACCTGGGGACCTGACGAAGATCCATCCAACCTGGGGACCTGACGAAGGTCCATCCAACCTGGGGACCTGATGAAGGTCCACCCAACCTGGGGACCTGACGAAGATCCACCCAACCTGGGGACATGACAGAAATACACCCAACCTGGGGAAATGACGAAGATCCACCCAACCTGGGGACCTGACGAAGATCCACCCAACCTGGGGACCTGACGAACATCCACCCAACCTGGGGACCTGACGAACGTCCATCCAACCTGGGGACCTGACGAAGTTCCATCAAACCAGGGGACCTGACGAAGGTCCACCCAACCTGGGGACCTGACGAAGGTCCACCCAACCTGGGGAAATGACGAAGATCCACCCTACCTGATGACCTGACGAAGGTCCACCCAACCTGGGGACCTGACGAAGGTCCATCCAACCTGGGGACCTGACGAAGGTCCACCCAACCTGGGGACCTGACGAAGGTCCACCCAACCTGGGGAAATGACGAAGATCCACCCAACCTGGGGAAATGACGAAGATCCACCCAACCTGGGGACCTGACGAAGATCCACCCAACCTGGGGAAATTACGAAGATCCACCCAACCTGGGGACCTGACGAAAATACACCCAACCTGGGGAAATGACGAAGATCCACCCAAGCTGGGGACCTGACGAAAATACACCCAACCTGGGGACCTGACGAAGGTCCATCCAACCAGGGGACCTGACGAAGATCCATCCAACCTGGGGACCTGACGAAGACGAAGATCCATCCAACCTGGGGACCTGACGAAGACGAAGATCCATCCAACCTGGGGACCTGACGAAGGTCTATCCAACCTGGGGACCTGACGAAGGTCCATCAACCTGGGGACCTGACGAAGGTCCACCCAACCAGGGGACCTGACGAAGGTCCACCCAACCAGGGGACCTGACGAAGATCCACCCAACCTGGGGACCTGACGAAGGTCCACCCAACCAGGTGACCTGACGAAGGTCTACCCAACCAGGTGACCTGACGAAGGTCCACCCAACCAGGTGACCTGACGAAGATCCACCCAACCTGGGGACATGACGAAGATCCACCCAACCTGGGGACCAGACGAAGATCCATCCAACCTGGGGACCAGACAGAGACAGACAGACAGAGACAGAGAGAGACAGACACAGAGAGAGACAGAGAGACAGACAGACAGAGACAGACAGACAGAGACAGACAGACAGAGACACAGAGAGACAGCCAGCCAGACAGACATATATATATATATGTATGAAGTCTGAAAGAAAATAGAGAGCAATATTACATATAATTATTGTCTTCGAGGACAGTGGTTTTCAAACCTCTTCAGGGACTACAAGACGTTTTACAATTTAGTTGTAGCCCTGTCCTAGTTCCATTTAACCTAATCAAGGGCTTGGTATTCAGTTGAATCAGGTGTACTATATCTGTAACAGCTGGGGCTCCCAGAGGAGAGGTTGTAACCCCCTGCTCTAGGATAACAGCTGCTACAAGTTTGCCATCTAGAGAACAGTGCCATCTAGTGGAGGTTGTTTGCAGTCAACAGTTCATTCACAGAAATAGCAGATCCTTTACTGTACATCAGGCCAGGGTTTACCAAAAACAGTACCAAAACTTAATGATGAGTTGGTTATTTGAAATCAGCTGTGTAGTGATGGGGACAGGGGGCACGGGATGGGGACAGGGGGCCCGGGATGGGGACAGGGGGCCCGGGATGGGGACAGAGGGCCCGGGATGGGGACAGAGGGCCCGGGATGGGGACAGGGGGCCCGGGATGGGGACAGAGGGCCCCGGGATGGGGACAGGGGGCCCCGGGATGGGGACAGGGGGCCCGGGATGGGGACAGGGGGCCCGGGATGGGGGCCCGGGATGGGGACAGAGGGCCCGGGATGGGGACAGGGGTCCCGGGATGGGGACAGGGGGCCCGGGATGGGGACAGAGGGCCCGGGATGGGGACAGAGGGCCCCGGGATGGGGACAGGGGGCCCCGGGATGGAGACAGGGGGCCCGGGATGGGGACAGGGGGCCCGGGATGGGGACAGGGGGCCCGGGATGGGGGCCCGGGATGGGGACAGAGGGCCCGGGATGGGGACAGGGGGCCCGGGGGCCCGGGATGGGGACAGGGGGCCCGGGATGGGGACAGAGGGCCCGGGATGGGGACAGAGGGCCCGGGATGGGGACAGAGGGCCCGGGATGGGGACAGAGGGCCCCGGGATGGGGACAGAGTTTAAAAAAAACCTGCATCAGTACAGTAGACAGTGTAAAGACAGATGTACAGAACACCCCGCCTCATGACTTTGTCAGCCACAGCCCTGAGATAAGGTTCTTCAGAACTCTTCTTCATAAAATGTAAAATAAAAGATGTGCCCAGTAACACTGACGCGCCCAGTAACACTGACGCGCCCAGTAACACTGACGCGCCCAGTAACACTGACGCGCCCAGTAACACTGACGCGCCCAGTAACACTGACGCGCCCAGTAACACACGCCCAGTAACACACGCGCCCAGTAACACGCGCCCAGTAACACACGCGCCCAGTAACACACGCGCCCAGTAACACGCGCCCAGTAACCCAGTAACACTGACGCGCCCAGTAACACTGACGCGCCCAGTAACACTGACGCGCCCAGTTAACACACGCGCCCAGTAACACGCGCCCAGTAACCCAGTAACACGTGCCCAGTAACACGTGCCCAGTAACACGTGCCCAACATGGTGGGCCCTAAAATGTTTTGTTTGTTTACTGTATTCACCCTGCCACTGCTCCATGTCAGTATCTTTAAGGTTATTGCACTCTGACCTTTAGAGAGAATTTTAAAGAAAGAAGAATACCATGATTAGATTTTAACAATACGTTTATTAGGTTTTCCAAGTAAAACTGTACAGAAACAGTATAACAAGAATTCCAAATAAACTCACATTAAAATAACCTTAAGTACAAATAAACATTAAAATAACATTAAGTACAAATTATGAAAAAATAAAATAAAAATACGCCTCCTTGTGGAATTACATTTAATTTCTCTCAAAATTATTTACAAAGATAAAACACTTTAAAAAAAACACTACTTAAAAGCCTGGCACCAACATATAATATATTGATTAATGTGCGCATCATCACTGAGGTTAGAACTGGTTGACTGTTGGGTACTAATAACTAGTTAATTTATGCAGTACAGTTAAAAACATGAAACATACCATCCGTATGTCTACTCTATATTATTGCACAACATATTTAAAATGTATGCATTTGTGAATTCATGTATGGCACTTTTAATAAGATATTTTCTTAACATAAGAAATTTGTATTTACACTTTACAAATACATTGTATTATGGCAATAGTGGAGATAATTCTCAACTAGAAAATGTCAAGTCGCTCCCCACTTTCTTTCTGCAAGGATTTAAATGCTCTTCCAGGTGAAAACCTTGTGGGGGCGTTCAAGGACAAGAGGATAGCTGTCAAGATGATGTGTCATTCAGTGGACATACTGCATCATATTCCTGGTGTAGATACTAGAGACCCCTGAAGAACTGCAGAGAGAGTTCATAGCCCAGAAACATGGTGGCACTCATGGGGAAGCCTCGGATAGCATTCACTGAGGCTCCGCGGAAGAAGACCTGGAGAGAGAAAATAAATATACGTATTATAAAAAAAAGGAATTAAATTAAACCTATGTTCATAATAGCCAACCAAACCAATATCTAGCTGAAACCACATGGTTCAAGCCTATTTAAGCTTATTCAGACTTTTTCAGGCCAAGTGCCTATCGTGTTAATGATTGTCAGGTATTGATCAAAATGTCCCTTCTCTGTCTCTGTCTGCCAAAACACACTTGAACAAGAACACCGGTCTGATCCCTTGGAATGGGGGTGTGACACAACACTATCGACTTTTAACTATTTTGTTACATCACAAACTGACCAAAACATGTTTGAACTCCCTCTTAAGATAGGAACGACCTCGGTAGTTTGATAATAACTTTTCTTTGGAACAGATCTCGTCTCGCCCTTGTGACTTTTACAGGACAGGTTGAGTTCACCTGAGTTGAACTTTTAAACTGAAGGGACTAAAGCTTACAGCTACTAATACAGTCAGCAATAGTCTGTCGCCACAGAGCTACACCAAAACCACACATACAGGCTACTGTATTCCTTTTCAAATTAAATGTGCTGACGAATCAATCTTAAAATTGCTACACTCTGGGCTGGTTTCCCGTACAAAGATTAGTCATATGATTGGACAAAAAAAAAAAGCATGCTCAAGGAAGGATCTTCACTGAAAGTGCTGCTTAGTCCAGGTCTATAGGCTTAATCTGAGTCCGGGAAACAGCCCCTGTGTGTCTGTTTGCTTACATGTATCCCCTCGGTCTTGTAGCTCTGGACGATGCAGTGTACAATCCCTGTGTATTTCCTTGTGTGGAGGGCGTCAGCCTGTAGTCTGCTCTTCACCACGTCAGCTGGAGTAGCTGTGACCCACGAGATAGAACCTGTAGACACAAACATGTCAGGAGATTTACAGTTGTATTTTTTAATTTTTTAAAAACAGTTGATTACATTTTGGTAAACTTCATGTGATATCAAGATGTTTCTTCAAACACACTGAACAGGCAGTTTTAATTATTATTATTATTTTTTAAATGTGCTGAAGACACACTGCTAAAAAGTCACCTTTCAGTGGGAATGGAAGCTTTTTCCTTCTGTTCAATTTAAAATCTCCAAAACGGTCAAATGTCCTGTCGTTGTTGCTTTCCACACAAACTTTTTTTATTTGACCAAAAACCTCAGACCCCCACTTACTGAGAACTACCTGGAGGGTAAACTACCTTGAGGGTAAACTACCAGCATTTTGGTATCTTTCAAGGATTTTATGTAATCTATCACAAGACATCTTGTGGCCCTTTTTGGTACTATTTTACCTGGCCACATCTGTGATAATATGAAGTAATTAAATATGATGATTTTAAAATAAAAATAGAATGACAAAGCTGTACAATATTATCCTAAATATAAACCATCAATTTAGTGAATAACATTGGAAAGTGGGGTACCTAGTCCGTTATCCAACTGAAATGTGTCTTCCACATTTAACCCAGCCCCTCTGAATCAGAGAGGTACGGGTGGCTGCCTTAATCGACATCCACATATTCGGCGCAGTTAACAGTGGGTTAACTGCCTTGCTCAGGGGCAGAATGACAGGTTTTTACCTTGTCAGCTCGGGGATTCCATCCAGCAACCTTCCGGTTACTAGTCCAACGCTCTAACCACTAGACTACCTGCCGCCCAACACTCTGACCACTAGACTACCTGCCGCCCAACACTCTAACCACTAGACTACCTGCCGCCCAACACTCTAACCACTAGACTACCTGCCGCCCAACACTCTAACCACTAGACTACCTGCCGCCCAACACTCTAACCACTAGGCTACCTGCCGCCCAACACTCTAACCACTAGGCTACCTGCCGCCCAACACTCTAACCACTAGGCTACCTGCCGCCCAACACTCTAACCACTAGGCTACCTGCCGCCCAACACTCTAACCACTAGGCTACCTGCCGCCCAACGCTCTAACCACTAGGCTACCTGCCGCCCAACGCTCTAACCACTAGGCTACCTGCCGCCCAACGCTCTAACCACTAGACTACCTGCCGCCCAACACTCTAACCACTAGGCTACCTGCCGCCCAACACTCTAACCACTAGGCTACCTGCCGCCCAACACTCTAACCACTAGGCTACCTGCCGCCCAACACTCTAACCACTAGGCTACCTGCCGCCCAACACTCTAACCACTAGACTACCTGCCGCCCAACACTCTAACCACTAGGCTACCTGCCGCCCAACACTCTAACCACTAGACTACCTGCCGCCCAACACTCTAACCACTAGACTACCTGCCGCCCAACACTCTAACCACTAGGCTACCTGCCGCCCAACACTCTAACCACTAGGCTTCCTGCCTCACCATGGTGTTTATTATGGGGGTTTCAGCATGAAATATATATTTTTATTTTTTATTAACACTCTTTTTACTATGTCAGTAGGATTTGGTTGTCAATGTTTTGGCATCAAACTGGCAGCAGTTGGATGTCAATAGTTGGAAGAGTTAATTGAAAATAATGCCATTGTTGATTAGATGCTTTTTCATTAATTAAGCTTGAACCACATGGTCTAATTAAAAAAAAAAATATCAACAACACCTTTCTCAAATATTCAAACGGAAGGAAGTGGTCATAATTAAGAGTTCTCTGTGGTTTGAGTGTCACTGTCATCTCAAAAAGTGTCTATTGGATAATGCTAATGTTTCAAACCCCCTTTTTGCATGAAAACTAGCGAAATGTTGGCGCCGCCATCAGGTTACCATCTAGCTGAGGTCTCAAATGTCATTCAGACTATGGAGTATTGACGGAACAAAAAGGGTGGAAGAACTCACTTTAACCTGCATTGGCTAATCAAAACCTAACATAGAGTAGACCTGACTATATACACGTATACATTTTGTAAAAGTTATTCAACTATAAAATTACCAAAATTACGATAGATTAACAGAAAATCTATGGCAATTACCAAAATTACTGAAGATTCCGGTAACCTTGGTAACAACCAGTAGCTTTGCAACCCTACTGAGAACTGAATCATCCCACATTTCATCAGGATCTCTGTGTCAAAAGGAAATGTTTTATTAGTCAATACAGCTCCATGCTGTTTACTGGGATGACGTGTCAAATCAGTTGCTTACTCAGCTATACCTCTAGTGTCAGTGGAAAGGAGTAGACTAAAATCAGAGGTCATTCAACTCATGAACTAATCAGATTTGTCTTGGACCTATTACATCTGTCCATTGCAGTCTTTATCACAGCAGACTGTTGGGTGAGTCAGACCATGTCATCATTTACGGGTCACAATCTGCTGGGTGGCTGTGTGAAGTAGGTCAATAATTGCATAATCAAAGAACGAGGTTTGGAAACGCTTTCCCTGGAACTTGACCTTTTAGCAGTGATGCCATCACATCAATAAGATGCAGCAGGCAGCTGAGCAAAGCAACTGCCCAAAGATGCTGGGGTGCAGTGGAGGCTGCTGAGGGGAGGACGACTCGTGGTAATGGCTGGAACGGAGCAAATGGAATGGCGTGTGTTCTGACGCATTTGATACCATTCCACTGATTCCGCTCCAGCCATTACCACGAGCCCATCCTCCCTTAATTAAGGTGCCACCAACCTCCTGTGGTCTACAGCATAAACTAAGGAGGCAGATGAGGGCTAACCAACGATTTAATCAAACTATGTTACTCACAATTTGAGTAATCCATTGGATTACAGTACTAACTACTTTTATTGTCATGTAATCAGTAACTGTAAATCATCCTCCCAACCCTGGGTAGGCCCATACTCAAGATGGCATCATAAAATGGCATAAAGTAATGGCAAAGTTTTTATAGGTTTATAGGTGGTAGACAAGGTGAAGACAACTATTCAGCTTTGGACTTGACCCTAAGACTGTTAAGGTGCCGTTCTACGAAATGAGTGCCTTTAGTGTACCTTTTGATATTTTTTAGTAGAAATTGTTCACAAATATTGAATTTTAAAAGCTTGTTATATTAAATAAAGTGCCCTTTAATATAGACCACACGGAGAATTAAAATCAATCTAATTTTCAATACGAAAAAAGGCTTGCTAAAGTGCATAAAATTCTTCATTTTGACGTGTCCCTCCGTGCACTACAGCTTACAGTTTTAACGGGACGCTCCTTAGCAGATAACCCGAAGGAACGTTTTTATTTGCATAGCTAGACTACATTTTCCGCCAAGTCCACATAGCAGAAACATAACAATTTCTGCATAAATGATGATTCCAATGGGTTTAGCCATTAGTTTAGAGCATGGTGATAGCATGGTGATCGCAACCAGGGCCAGAAATACATATGAGGACACCTCGGTCCATTTTTTTGTAATTATAAAAACATAATAAAAAAATATATTTTGTTCAAAATAAATTAAGTCAATTATGGGTTAACATGTAAATATTTCTCCCAGTGTTGATCAAAGCTCAGTACAATTAAATTATTGATCTGACAGTTCTAATCATGCCTGCCTCTCTGCAAATGAGTGGAAACATGAACAGTGTCTTGTTCGTTATGATCACCTGCGTCTCTGTGAACGAGTGGAAACATGAACAGTGTCTTGTTCGTTATGATCACCTGCGTCTCTGTGAACGAGTGGAAACATGAACAGTGTCTTGTTCGTTATGATCACCTGCGTCTCTGTGAACGAGTGGAAACATGGACAGTGTCTTGTTCGTTATGTTCACCTGCCTCTCTGTGAACGAGTGGAAACATGAACAGTGTCTTGTTCGTTATGATCACCTGCGTCTCTGTGAACGAGTGGAAACATGAACAGTGTCTTGTTCGTTATGTTCACCTGCCTCTCTGTGAACGAGTGGAAACATCACCTGCGTCTCTGTGAACGAGTGGAAACATGAACAGTGTCTTGTTCGTTATGATCACCTGAGTCTCTGTGAACGAGTGGAAACATGAACAGTGTCTTGTTCGTTATGTTCACCTGCGTCTCTGTGAACGAGTGGAAACATGGACAGTGTCTTGTTCGTTATGTTCACCTGCCTCTCTGTGAACGAGTGGAAACATGAACAGTGTCTTGTTCGTTATGTTCACCTGCCTCTCTGCAAACGAGTGGAAACATGAACAGTGTCTTGTTCGTTATGTTCACCTGCCTCTCTGCAAACGAGTGGAAACATGAACAGTGTCTTGTTCGTTATGTTCACCTGCCTCTCTGTGAACGAGTGGAAACATGGACAGTGTCTTGTTCGTTATGTTCACCTGCCTCTCTGCAAACGAGTGGAAACATGGACAGTGTCTTGTTCGTTATGTTCACCTGCCTCTCTGCAAACGAGTGGAAACATGAACAGTGTCTTGTTCGTTATGTTCACCTGCCTCTCTGTGAACGAGTGGAAACATGAACAGTGTCTTGTTCGTTATGTTCACCTGCCTCTCTGTGAACGAGTGGAAACATGAACAGTGTCTTGTTCGTTATGTTCACCTGCGTCTCTGTGAACGAGTGGAAACATGGACAGTGTCTTGTTCGTTATGTTCACCTGCCTCTCTGTGAACGAGTGGAAACATGAACAGTGTCTTGTTCGTTATGTTCACCTGCCTCTCTGCAAACGAGTGGAAACATGAACAGTGTCTTGTTCGTTATGTTCACCTGCCTCTCTGCAAACGAGTGGAAACATGGACAGTGTCTTGTTCGTTATGTTCACCTGCCTCTCTGTGAACGAGTGGAAACATGAACAGTGTCTTGTTCGTTATGTTCACCTGCCTCTCTGTGAACGAGTGGAAACATGAACAGTGTCTTGTTCGTTATGTTCACCTGCCTCTCTGCAAATGAGTGGAAACATGAACAGTGTCTTGTTCGTTATGTTCACCTGCCTCTCTGCGAACGAGTGGAAACATGAACAGTGTCTTGTTCGTTATGATCACCTGCCTCTCTGTGAACGAGTGGAAACATGAACAGTGTCTTGTTCGTTATGTTCACCTGCCTCTCTGTGAACGAGTGGAAACATGAACAGTGTCTTGTTCGTTATGATCACCTGCCTCTCTGTGAACGAGTGGAAACATGAACAGTATCTTGTTCGTTATGATCACCTGCCTCTCTGTGAACGAGTGGAAACATGAACAGTGTCTTGTTCGTTATGATCACCTGCCTCTCTGTGAACGAGTGGAAACATGAACAGTATCTTGTTCGTTATGATCACCTGCCTCTCTGTGAACGAGTGGAAACATGAACAGTGTCTTGTTCGTTATGTTCACCTGCCTCTCTGTGAACGAGTGGAAACATGAACAGTGTCTTGTTCGTTATGTTCACCTGCGTCTCTGTGACCGAGTGGAAACATGAACAGTGTCTTGTTCGTTATGATCACCTGCGTCTCTGTGAACGAGTGGAAACATGAACAGTGTCTTGTTCGTTATGATCACCTGCGTCTCTGTGAACGAGTGGAAACATGAACAGTGTCTTGTTCGTTATGATCACCTGCGTCTCTGTGAACGAGTGGAAACATGAACAGTGTCTTGTTCGTTATGATCACCTGCGTCTCTGTGAACGAGTGGAAACATGGACAGTGTCTTGTTCGTTATGATCACCTGCGTCTCTGTGAACGAGTGGAAACATGAACAGTGTCTTGTTCGTTATGATCACCTGCGTCTCTGTGAACGAGTGGAAACATGAACAGTGTCTTGTTCGTTATGATCACCTGCGTCTCTGTGAACGAGTGGAAACATGAACAGTGTCTTGTTCGTTATGATCACCTGCGTCTCTGTGAACGAGTGGAAACATGAACAGTGTCTTGTTCGTTATGTTCACCTGCGTCTCTGCAAACGAATGGAAACATGAACAGTGTCTTGTTCGTTATGATCACCTGCGTCTCTGTGAACGAGTGGAAACATGGACAGTGTCTTGTTCGTTATGTTCACCTGCGTCTCTGTGAACGAGTGGAAACATGGACAGTGTCTTGTTCGTTATGTTCACCTGCGTCTCTGTGAACGAGTGGAAACATGGACAGTGTCTTGTTCGTTATGTTCACCTGCGTCTCTGTGAACGAGTGGAAACATGGACAGTGTCTTGTTCGTTATGTTCACCTGCGTCTCTGCAAACGAGTGGAAACATGAACAGTGTCTTGTTCGTTATGTTCACCTGCCTCTCTGTGAACGAGTGGAAACATGGACAGTGTCTTGTTCGTTATGTTCACCTGCGTCTCTGTGAACGAGTGGAAACATGGACAGTGTCTTGTTCGTTATGTTCACCTGCGTCTCTGTGAACGAGTGGAAACATGGACAGTGTCTTGTTCGTTATGTTCACCTGCGTCTCTGTGAACGAGTGGAAACATGGACAGTGTCTTGTTCGTTATGTTCACCTGCGTCTCTGCAAACGAGTGGAAACATGAACAGTGTCTTGTTCGTTATGATCACCTGCGTCTCTGCGAACGAGTGGAAACATGAACAGTGTCTTGTTCGTTATGTTCACCTGCCTCTCTGTGAACGAGTGGAAACATGAACAGTGTCTTGTTCGTTATGATCACCTGCGTCTCTGCAAACAAGTGGAAACATGGACAGTGTCTTGTTCGTTATGATCACCTGCCTCTCTGTGAACGAGTGGAAACATGGACAGTGTCTTGTTCGTTATGTTCACCTGCCTCTCTGTGAACGAGTGGAAACATGAACAGTGTCTTGTTCGTTATGTTCACCTGCCTCTCTGTGAACGAGTGGAAACATGAACAGTGTCTTGTTCGTTATGTTCACCTGCGTCTCTGTGAACGAGTGGAAACATGGACAGTGTCTTGTTCGTTATGTTCACCTGCCTCTCTGTGAACGAGTGGAAACATGAACAGTGTCTTGTTCGTTATGTTCACCTGCCTCTCTGTGAACGAGTGGAAACATGAACAGTGTCTTGTTCGTTATGTTCACCTGCGTCTCTGTGAACGAGTGGAAACATGGACAGTGTCTTGTTCGTTATGTTCACCTGCCTCTCTGTGAACGAGTGGAAACATGAACAGTGTCTTGTTCGTTATGATCACCTGCCTCTCTGTGAACGAGTGGAAACATGAACAGTATCTTGTTCGTTATGATCACCTGCCTCTCTGTGAACGAGTGGAAACATGAACAGTGTCTTGTTCGTTATGTTCACCTGCCTCTCTGTGAACGAGTGGAAACATGAACAGTGTCTTGTTCGTTATGTTCACCTGCGTCTCTGTGACCGAGTGGAAACATGAACAGTGTCTTGTTCGTTATGATCACCTGCGTCTCTGTGAACGAGTGGAAACATGAACAGTGTCTTGTTCGTTATGATCACCTGCGTCTCTGTGAACGAGTGGAAACATGAACAGTGTCTTGTTCGTTATGATCACCTGCGTCTCTGTGAACGAGTGGAAACATGGACAGTGTCTTGTTCGTTATGATCACCTGCGTCTCTGTGAACGAGTGGAAACATGAACAGTGTCTTGTTCGTTATGATCACCTGCGTCTCTGTGAACGAGTGGAAACATGAACAGTGTCTTGTTCGTTATGATCACCTGCGTCTCTGTGAACGAGTGGAAACATGAACAGTGTCTTGTTCGTTATGATCACCTGCGTCTCTGTGAACGAGTGGAAACATGAACAGTGTCTTGTTCGTTATGTTCACCTGCGTCTCTGCAAACGAATGGAAACATGGACAGTGTCTTGTTCGTTATGTTCACCTGCGTCTCTGTGAACGAGTGGAAACATGGACAGTGTCTTGTTCGTTATGTTCACCTGCGTCTCTGTGAACGAGTGGAAACATGGACAGTGTCTTGTTCGTTATGTTCACCTGCGTCTCTGCAAACGAGTGGAAACATGAACAGTGTCTTGTTCGTTATGATCACCTGCGTCTCTGCGAACGAGTGGAAACATGAACAGTGTCTTGTTCGTTATGTTCACCTGCCTCTCTGTGAACGAGTGGAAACATGAACAGTGTCTTGTTCGTTATGATCACCTGCCTCTCTGCAAATGAGTGGAAACATGAACAGTGTCTTGTTCGTTATGATCACCTGCCTCTCTGTGAACGAGTGGAAACATGGACAGTGTCTTGTTCGTTATGTTCACCTGCCTCTCTGTGAACGAGTGGAAACATGAACAGTGTCTTGTTCGTTATGTTCACCTGCCTCTCTGTGAACGAGTGGAAACATGAACAGTGTCTTGTTCGTTATGTTCACCTGCGTCTCTGTGAACGAGTGGAAACATGGACAGTGTCTTGTTCGTTATGTTCACCTGCCTCTCTGTGAACGAGTGGAAACATGAACAGTGTCTTGTTCGTTATGTTCACCTGCCTCTCTGTGAACGAGTGGAAACATGAACAGTGTCTTGTTCGTTATGTTCACCTGCGTCTCTGTGAACGAGTGGAAACATGGACAGTGTCTTGTTCGTTATGTTCACCTGCCTCTCTGTGAACGAGTGGAAACATGAACAGTGTCTTGTTCGTTATGTTCACCTGCCTCTCTGTGAACGAGTGGAAACATGAACATTGGTTTGTTCGTTATGATCACCTGCCTCTCTGTGAACGAGTGGAAACATGGACAGTGTCTTGTTCGTTATGATCACCTGCCTCTCTGTGAACGAGTGGAAACATGGACAGTGTCTTGTTCGTTATGTTCACCTGCCTCTCTGTGAACGAGTGGAAACATGGACAGTGTCTTGTTCGTTATGATCACCTGCCTCTCTGTGAACGAGTGGAAACATGAAGTGTCTTGTTCGTTATGATCACCTGCGTCTCTGTGAACGAGTGGAAACATGGACAGTGTCTTGTTCGTTATGTTCACCTGCATCTCTGTGAACGAGTGGAAACATGAACATTGGTTTGTTCGTTATGATCACCTGCGTCTCTTGGATTTGTGTGCCGGATTTGCAGCACATTCCCCACTCTCTAAAGCGGCTGGAGGCGTCCGCATACTTCCCAACCAAAACAGTTCGGATGAGTTTGTGCATATATTATGATGACGTTTTAGTTAATTTTGGACTTCGGTAAGGGGTTTTTCAGTTATTCGGGCACACACCATTTTTTCTTGATGCATGCAGGAGGAAGCAGAGAAGAAAGGCAGAGAGAGGAAGCAAGCAGAGAGAGGTTAGTCCAGTGGTTGCCAAACTTGGGGTCGGGGCCCCATGTGGGGTCCCCTGAGAAAAATCTGTACTAATGTTATCAAACAAGTTATGAACTTAAACAAATATGATATGTTTCAATATCTTCCCTATAGGCCGACATTAAAATGCTATCAACATGCAAACAATACATTTTCCTTTCTACCGGTGGTTGTTCGTCCACTGAAGTTTATAGTTTACCCATTACCCACCTTTTACCACTATTTACCACTGATTATACAAAATTGTAAGTAATTTTCTAATAATGAATGGGATAATACAAATCATCTGTGTGCTTCATTGATATCTGGTTGTGCGGAGCTTGATTAGTAATGCCTAGGAATACAAATGTGAATGCTATGTATTTAAAAAGAAAAATAGATACTGTATTTATGTAAAGAGTTGATGATTTTTATGCAATTCATCATTACAACTGACTGAACAGTCACTGATGCTACGTGTCAGTGTGAATCATTTCTCATATTCCCCCCCCGTTTCAGGGGTATAACATTACAATTGTTTAGCTAATAGGCTACATGCTTGTAGATGGACTGAGGTGAATGAAGCTATAGCATCAAGGTGATAATGGCTGGGGTCATTTTGGCTTGTTGTTGCTGTTCTCCAAATAGCATTTTAAAAAGTGTCTTTAAATTGTATAGAAATGCAGTAAAGAAGCTTCAACTTTCAAAAAAATTCCTGAAAGGAGGGAAAGGTTGGTTGGGTGGGTCTCCCCCATCCGGACCTCACTAAAACTCAAACCCTGGTTACGGTCCTGCTAGCAAAGTCAGGATTGTGATTTTGATTTATGTATGGGCCCAATAACCCTCCACCAGTACATTCTCTGGCCTAGTGGAAACCAAAACGAGGCCACGGTTTCACCAGAACGCTCCTTTATCTGACCTAAAGGCTACTTTATCTGACCTAAAGGCTCATTTCTATTTGCTTCAACCAAGCACAACTAGCAACAGTAACATTACCATTCATCCGTAAACACCTTCCAGTTACCTGCCAGTCCTCCAGACACCCATATAGAACAGGGATGAGGTGATGACCTCCCTTCAGAGGATAGCCAGCGACGGAACAACGCGTAGGGGATGAAGTACAGCGTGTACCCAGGGACGTCTCTCAGGATCATGGCCCCGGCCCCTCTGTAAAGCCCCCGGATCCCCTCAGTCTGCAGTATGGAGCAGATGCAGTGGATGGGCCCTCTGTAGGTCGGCTGGCCCTGGAGAGTCATGGAGCGCACAGCGATGTTACCGTTCCCGTTTCCGGTCGTCCCGGCAAGGTTCAGGTTCTCTAAAATACACAAGGAAACAAACAATAAAGATCAGACTGTATATGACTTTGACCGCTCATGCTGAAAGAGGATAGTTTGGATTAAGGTTCAATTTTATGCGGAAGGAGGCTTTAACTATATACCAGAACAACAGGTGATGGTGAAGATTTAACCCATGTATTATGCCCTATACTGTAGGCACCATAAAGATCCATGGGGCAACACACAAGGACGTGTGGTGCATCGCCATATAAAAAAGGTGCAGCAATTTCCATTTTTGAAACAGTGACTGATCACTGATGTAGGACATTGACATGTGATTATGACACCTTTTAGTTTATCAACCTTTAAGTGAGCTGGTTACAATCCACGGGATTTATCATCTCAAGCTGGCTCGTCTGAGTTGCTGTTGTGAAATAGGAATGGCAGTTGAAAGACTGATGGGGCTCTGAACATGAATAGGTAAATTATACGTTTTATGTGCTTCCTTGAATTGTCAACTATTCTAGACCTCTGAGTAAAGTCTCACTAAAATGAGCTTTCTAAACCCATGAGTACTATAGACACTGTACCTTCTAGAAAGGTCTAAAAGGATAGTTATACTAAAGGAAATACCTGCTAAAATAATTACCTTCTAGAATGGTCTAGAATGTTGTATTGGTATTTGACTTTACCTGCTAAACAGGGCAGAGTCTGCATCTGCAGTCTGATCTTAACCAGGTCGACCGGAGCGCCGAGTCCCACTGACATCAGCCCTGTCAACATGCTGGCCAGGGTCAGGTCCAACATGCCACACGGCTGCCTCTCGTCACCATGGCGGAACTTGCTTATAACCCTCTGTGTGTTGTTGAAGAACCCAAACACCACTGAGTTATACACGGTGATGCTGGCCAGCGGGAAGGAGAGACCCTTGAAGAAGCCAGCGACCTAGGATGAAGAAAAATACAAATGAGACATTTTATGCAACAGTGTGTTCTGCAGAAGGTCTGCATCCCAGTATACCATTTGGAATTTGGCAACTGGAAAGTTTTTTTCCCCCCACCCCCCTGCCAGAGAGAGGCTACATAGGGAGTATTCACAGCAAGGCTCAAGGATATTTGTTAAAACAAAGGCACAGTTGCTTCAAAAGTAAAAACACATTTTTCCAGAACTGGTACAGCTAGGCCTACGGTATAATCTACAGATAAGAGTTTGTCAAATGAATTTAGGATGTTATAATTAACTTTTAGAGTAGTTGTCGAGGTTGACACTTATGTCCAAGGCCTCCGCAAGGAAACCATACCAATACCATGACGACAAATGGATTATCATGCCAAATATTATCCCATGGTCTCCTATGGATTACAATGGGACAATACAAAATGTCTCCGCACGAGTGACTAAGTTGCTTTGGGTAAAAGTGTCTGCTTAAATGGTATATATTTACATTGAGACTACAAGAGCAGTGACATATCACTTACAGTTTCCTTTCTGTAGATTTGGAGGACACAGTGTAGGGTGTTCTTGTATCCTTTCCCAGCTTGCAGACGAGTCTGTTGGGTAAAAATCATAGAATGGGAAATGATAAGAACCTCAACATTACTACTACATAAAACAATGGCCTACACAGTCTACAACATGTAGGCTAGGTGATGTGTGGTCACTCATGTTCATGTTACTGCAGGTCTATAGCCTACTAAACGGTAACTGTGTATGTGTAGATAAACTATCATTACATGTTTGGTAAAAACCCAAGGTTTGACATTAAGGGTTGATCTATTGCCTAGAGCTAGTGAACTGAACAGTTGGGCAAGTTGAGCCTGCTCTGGGGTTGCCCCCATTGATCTGTCTGGTTCCCCTCCATTGTTTAAATGAAAGAGACAATTGCCTTTCAGAACTTAATGTCAATCCCTGATTTAAACCTCATCGGACAGTTTCCTGGAAAACCAATTAAGCCTAGTCCTGAAACTCAAGATAAACAGAGAATCTCCATTGAACGTGCATTTTAGTCCAGGACTAGGCTTGATCAGTGTCTGGGAAACCAGTCCTTTACGTGTTGAACTGTGTGTCCTCATATGTACCTTGACTGTGTCCAGCGGATGACCGACAATAACACTGGAAGCTCCTATTGGAAAAACAGATGGAAGCCACGTTTAGGAGGAGTAAGCAGGGACGGATGGATAGAGAGAGAAAGAGAGAGTGAGAAAGAGAGAGAGTGAGAAAGAGAGAGTGTGAGAAAGAGAGAGGGGGAGAGTTAATATATAATGTTGTTTCAGTGGCACCCTGCCTAGAACATCCAACCCTCCTCAGACAATAGAACTACAGTACCACAGATTTCAGGGCAAATACAAGAGAGAACAGAAAGAATCATATCCCGGCCAGACAGCCAAACACTACCACTGCTTAGGGATCATTCTGACTCAACATTTGCAATAACAAAACTTAGTCCGATAATGTTAATAACTACAGTAGGCTGCCTATAGGCGAATAACAGGCGACGAAGAGTGAAAACAGTTAACAGCATTCCACAGATACAGTATCATTGTGCAACTACTATGCCCCTACTGTCCGTTTAATGGTAGCGCGCCTTGCAGAAGTAGAATATAGAAAAGGAGAAAACTCGAAAATAAACTCGAGAATAAATAGTCAAACATGTAGAACTGGTTATTTAATTATTAACTACATTTTGATTGGATGTTAAATGTTGAGGGTTTGATCAAAATGATCAAGTGTCCAGCGCTATGTGGGCAATTCGATTTGGAAAATCTGCGCATGTTCCAATTATTCATACATCTACTTTTTTTCTAATTGAACATAGATTAGATATAGGCCTACATAGCAAATGTCTTCAAATTAAAACAAATTATGATAAACAAAATCGATATGCAATAGTCCAATACTGCTCTAATCCCAAACTCATCCTCACATAAAACATCTAATTCTACGGGTAATTGACTAGTTCAAAAATAACGGACACTCACCTCCAATCCACCCTGCAAGGAAGTCATCTAAGCGAAAACAATTCATTTCTGATTGATCTTAATTCTTTTCTTCTGTCACTAGTCACCGGTGAACAGAAATCTTAAGTGTTAGGAATTCAACGTTGATACAGACACGCCGGGTAGGATATTTAAGAAGCAAAGTAACAAAAACGTGACTTTCCTAGCATCTATGTAAACCTCCAGATAGGTATAGGAGGGTCTGTAATAAACATAAAAACAGCGATTGGGCGTCTCTACACCAATCAGCATCTAGGATTTATGTGTGATAAACAATGGGCAAATTTGTTTTGATGGCCCGGTGCCCCGGCTGAGTGGACAATTTGTTAAGGACCACTGGAATAGTCGGGAATGTACCAACTACTCTGAACCGGGGCACAGGGCCATGCATACTTGCCATGAAGCGGTTCAATCCGTTCTAAATAGTTTTTGCGGTTGGGAAGAAAATAATATCATAAATACTGTAAGCCAAGAGGAATGGCGATGCAAACAAAATATAAACTTCATTGGCCACTTACATAATTATCCACACGGAGGGAGATTGATGCATTAAGCCAGAATTTTAGTACAAATGCATAATGGAAATGATGTCTAGGCTTTATCATATCACAAAACATTTACTTTATCAACTTATTTGGGCAAAACAAATAAACTCCATAAACGTTGTGCAACATAATGACAAAAAAAATAAGAAAAATGCTATTTTCATATTTAAAAGGCTATATACCAATCTAACCATATATATTGTGAAAGAGGAGATAACATGGGTTTAGACACACCCTAGAGGTATTGCGTAGAAAACACACAGATAGCACTTAAAGATAAGAAACCATTACACTGCAGGATGGAAAATTACAATAACAAAATGGTGCCAGAAGTGTTAGCGACAGATTTTCTGTTTGCCTGCACCTCTGGACTTCAAGACTCATTCAGAGAAAAGTGTTACTATAAAAACCTACACTTTTATTATCATTTGAATTTAGTGAAAGTATTCAGAACCCTTGACTTATTCCACATGTTTTACACATTTTTGGTTGAGATAGAGACTTGAATCCAACATGAACATATTCATTATAACTTGTAGTTTCCATTTGAAATCAATCAAAACCTTTAACCCCTAGGCCAATATGTAGTGTCCATTTTTTGTTGAACCCTGGGTTGAACTGAAACAATATCTGTTGATGACTTCTCTAATGCTGCAGAGGCCTAAATATCATAATTGAGGAAAAATGTATAAAATATGGTCACATTTATTTGCTGTGTTTTTATTTTTTATTTAACTAGGCAAATCAGTTAACCCTTGTGTTGTATTAAGGGTAAACAATGACCCGCCACTATGTTTAACAGCAGAGAAAACCCCCTAAGTGAGGACTTTTCCGAGAGTGACCCCAACATTAGAAAAAGTGAAACATCGCCTTTGTTCATATTTCCATGAAAGCTGTACACCACCAGGGTACAAAGACTGTCTTAGGGTCATTTTTGAAAGACACACACACACACACACACACACACACACACACACACACACACACACACACACACACACACACACACACACACACACACACACACACACACACACACACACACACACACACACACACACACACACACACACTCACACACATTGACAAATTGAGATTCTGTGTGCTACTGATTGAATTCAGACAAAAATAAAACTTTATTGTGCATGTGCATCATCTCCCCTCCACGACCCCTCCACGACCCCACACACACGACTCAAGTTCACAGACTAAGTAAACAACATTTCAGACAAAATAAACAACATTTCAGACAAAATAAATATTTTTTGAAAATAATTATTTACTAATGGAGAATGCAGTCAGAGGCTATAAAGGTGGTGCAGATGACAGTCCCCCCAGTTCTCTCTTTGCTGAAGCCATGAGGGTACGTTTCAGTGCCCAACAGGTCGTAGATATGATTTGTTCAGATGTTCAGGAGGAACAAGAGAACAATGATTTAGAAGAGGAGGTGGTATCTGAAGAAGAAGATTGGGAAGAATACAACCCAGAGCACGATGCATCATCTTCAGATGAAGAAGAAATCCCCAAGCTGAAAAAGAGACATTTTTGTCAAAGAACAGCAAAATAACATGGTCCTTGTCACCATATGACAACCAGGGCAGGATGGCAGCAGAACATGTCATAAGGATGACCCCAGGGACCACAAGTTTCCCTTTCCCAGGACATCGCCTCAACATTCTACATGTTCATCACAACAGCCATCGAAAAAATAATTCTGGAGATGACAAATTTGGAGGGTTTCCGTAAATATGGAGACACCTGGAAAAGGATGGATGAGATTGACCTGCGTGCCTACATAGGGCTGCTAATCTTAGCGGGTTTGTTTATGTCCCGAGGCGAGGCTACATGTAGTCTCTCTGGGATGCAGAGAGTGGAAGGGTGATTTTCCGTGCCACGATGCCACGGAAAGTCTTTTACACTTTCTCAAGAATGCCCGCTGGCCATCTTCCATAACATCATTGATGTGTCCTCATTCAATGCCTTTGTGATATGGAACAAGACCAACCCTAACTGGATGCCTGATAATCGGAACAAGAGGAGGGTGTTCCTGGAGCAGCTGGGAAAGGCACTTGTAACCCCACACATTTATAGAAGGGAGCGCCTCCCCCGCACAGCAGCCTCTGCAGCGCTTGTGAAAGCTGTCCAGGGGGCTGAATCTTGTCCTGATCCACCTGAGGCTGCAGCTGGGGCGGGCAAGAGGAGGAGATGCCAATTCTGCCTCCCAAAGAAGGACTGTAAAACAAATACTATGTGCTGCACATGTGAAATACATCTGCAAAGTCCATGCACACACACACACATGCATACTGTCCTACATGTGCTAATTAGAGTTCATTGATTTATGTTACTCACATTTTTGTTTTGTATCTATTATCTTATTTTATTGTTATTTATTGTTGTTTTTTATACACCTTGTGGGTGGGGGCAATGATTAAAAAAATGGGATTAGACTAGTATTTTGTCGTTGAATTCCTCATTGTACAGTATATAAGACTATATCACTATGTTGCCAATAAAGTTCAAGACTGTTATTGTTTCCCTTCAATAAAATGCATTCAAAACTACTTTCTGCACATTTCTGCTACTTTCTTAGGCTGTACAAGTGATCTTTCTTGCTAAAAAAAATATGTTTACACCTATACAGTACCTTTAGCAATAATAACAATAATAATAATAAACCTCTACATTAGTAAAGAAAACAATTATGACAGGTGTGTTGTAATAAAAATGACTGGTGTCCACTGATTAAATGCGGTCTTCCTGCATTGTGAAGAGGAAAAACCCAGATATTCACCGAGTTTGTGATGAATGACAAGTTGTTTCTTAATGCAAAACAGATTTGAGGTTTAAAATTCAATTAAGCTGCTTTATTTTAGGGGTTTAGTGAAGGCGGGTAATTTTTTACCCTTAGGACAAGGGTAGTAAACAGAACATTAAGCCCACACAAGGTTTAAGAACAAATTCTTATTTACAATGACAGCCTACACAGGACAACGCTTGGCCAATTGTTTGCAGCCCTATGGGACTCCCAATCACGGCCGGATGTGATACAGCCTGGATTTGAACCTGGGACAGTAGTTATGCCTCTTGCACTGATATGCAGTGCCTGAGTTCTGTTAAAACTTCCCTTTGTAATGACTTCGATAGCAACAGTGAATCTGTTAAGTGGAGATTTCTCCATCATTCTCATTATAGTCAGTGATTATAGTCAGTGAAAATATGGAAGCTGGGCTTAGTTTTAAACCCTGGATGGGAGACTGAAGGAGGTGCTGCCCAGACTGTTTCTTTTCTTCTCATAGTGGATATAACGTTGAAGCTCTGATGTTGATTTAAAGGTACATATTCAACATATTTTATACAAGGCATCATATGTATTTTGGCCATGTTTCTCATGTCTGTCTACCTACATACTTGGAAATAGTGAATAAGGAACCAATCAGTGGCTTTTCTTAGGGAAAGTGTACGGTTATTTTATCAATATATTTTACATTGATTGAATGAATGAATGAATAAATGAACGAATCAATGTGCTTTTAAACTGATAATGCTCCTTCTGTAGCCTAAACTAGCTGACTGTCTAAAAGGCAGTGTGAGGACACTACCACTTCTGTAGCCAAAACTAGCTGACTACCTAAACGGCAGATTAAGGACACTACCACTTCTGTAGCCAAAACTATCTGACTGTTTAGAAGGCAGTGTGAGAACACTACCACTTCTGTAGCCTAAAGTAGCTGACTGCCTAAATGGCAGTGTGAGGACAGTCCATCATGGATGCTAAATGTGGCTAGCATGAGGTGTGAAGCGTGGTAAACCACACCATTGACCTCCCTCACGGTCATCATATAAAGGTGATGTGTCAAGTTGCCGCTGGAGGAGATCATGTGTCATTGGCCTACATACGAGTCCCAAATGGCACCCTATTCCCTATGGGCCCTGGTCAAAGTAGTGCACTACATAGGGAATAGGGTGCCATACATGTACTGCACAGACTTTTGATTTAATCATGGACCAATGTCAGAGGGTGTGTTGACAACGGTCTGCGTTACATTATAACCCATTTAAAACAGGTGTTGGTAATGTTTAATGCACAAAATAGATATCAAGTCCTGAATATAATCTTGTATACATTACTTGTTACAGTGTTAATGGCGGAAAATACATTTTGAAGGGATGTGTTTACGAGTCCGTGTAACCCACACGTCCCCCTCTGACCTAGATCTGTTGTTTCAGGACAGAGAAGTGCTAACTTTGCAGTTTATTTTGTAAAGATAAATTCAGAACAAAACACTGTCAATTGAAGCCTACAGATATCGTTCTACTGTATCATGTTGTGCTGACAATACATATCAAATGTAGACAATATCAATAAAAGTTTGATGTTACATTTGAAATATTATTTACAATATTAACAGGTACAAAACTAGTGATCTTTAATTCTGGTAATAATGCTTAAAGGTAAATGATTGGCTAAGAGATTCCAATGGCATGACGTGCAGAACATTGAGATGTTGCCACAGCAACATCAGAGTTTTTGGTTTAAAGTGGCACTCCAGTCTCCCTTTCATCTAATTTATCACCTGATTAACTGAACATTATGAAATATATTCATACCTTCTGTCAGTCATGGAAACCCTCTCTGAATAGTTGTATTGTAAACTGATATCAGACACAAACTAATGATTCACTTTACATGGGATCATAGATAGATTCCAGGAATGATAGATGTCATTAGATGGATGACATCATGTAACAAAACGAATGTGTCTCGTTAACTGTCAGATGAGACATTCATTAATATCCTCCTGTATTGTAACCTGAAGGGACCGGACGGAGGCTACTGGAGGTAAATCAAACACACCATGTGCTATTCTTGGGAAAAGAGGGTAGGGTGAGGGTGTGAGCGTGAGTCTGTCGTTTCATTGGTCATCTTAGTGGCCATGTGCACAGGCTGCTGAAGTGACTCTTATCTACCACAGCAAATATGTGTGTGTGTGTGTGTGTGTGTGTGTGTGTTGGTATGTGTGTTAGTGTGCGTGTGTGCGTGTGTGTGTGTGTGTGTGTGTGTGCGTGTGAATGTGTGTGTTAGTGTGCGTGTGTGCGTGTTGGTGTGTGTGTGTGTGTGTGTGTGTGTGTGTGTGTGTGTGTGTGTGTGTGTGTGTGTGTGTGTGTGTGTGTGTGTGTGTGTGCATGTTGGTGTGTGTTGGTGTGTGTGCGTGTGTGTGTGTGTTGGTGTTTGTGTGTGCGTGTTGGTATGTGTGCGTGCGTGTGCGTGTGTGTGTTGGTGTGTGTGTACGTGCGTGTGTGTGTGTGTGTGTGTGTGTGCGTGTGTGTGTGTGTGTGTGTGTGTGTGTGTGTGTGTGTGTGTGTGTGTGTGTGTGTGTGTGTGTGTGTGTGCATGTTGGTGTGTGTTGGTGTGTGTGCGTGTGTGTGTGTGTTGGTGTTTGTGTGTGCGTGTTGGTATGTGTGCGTGCGTGTGCGTGTGTGTGTTGGTGTGTGTGTACGTGCGTGTGTGTGTGTGTGTGTGTGTGTGCGTGTGTGTGTGTGTGTGTGTGTGTGTGTGTGTGTGTGTGTGTGTGTGTGTGTGTGTGTGTGTGTGTGTGTGTGTGTGTGTGTAAGCAACCTACACGCTGTGATAGATCATCCTCAACCTCATGATGATAATGGTGATAATGATGATAATAATAATGTGTGTTCTAATGTGTATAAACCCACAGCACCGCTCCCCCTCAGCTCTCTCTACTTTTAACATGGAGGTGATGTTGGTTATTTGTCTGAATGTCTATTTGATCAGCCTTGAAACATGTCGACTTTTCTTTGAATAGGATTCCAAAGAGTTGGTCTGACTGCCTTTCTGGACGAAACAGGAAACAAAGGAGAGTTGAAAACAGAGTTGTTTTACATTAAATAAACATACAGATGTAGGATCTCAATTTGATCACTCTTTTCTTGCTGAGAAGGTTTTTAAAAAAGCTTCTAAAGTTTCCAATTTCCACTTTAAAATGTCAGACTTGATTTGTCTTAACAAAAATGTATCAATCACTACAAAAAATATCCTTTAATTATAATCCAGACAATAATTCACATTTCCTGTTGCTGCAAGATTATTTTCATGCGTTAGCAAACTGGCTCAAATTAAGTTCCTATATCTGTAAGCAAATCTCTCAGAAAGATCACAGACAAACACAAAGTATCTCTCTCATCACTAGTTCTCTCATTTATGCAGACAGCAGCATAAATATCATAAACATCATGAAAGACTTTATGGTTTCCGTTTGTATTTGAACTCATTCTGTTCTATAGAGTCTAGGAGAAATCGTTTATGATTGACTTCCTTCCACTAGGGGGCAGGAGACATCAGTGTTTGTAGATAGAGGACCCCTTGCCATTCATTCAGCCCTTGGTTCTTGGTTAAAGACTTCTCAATGTCACAGCTTAAATTACAGCCGGCCTTTACCCACTAGCTATTGATTCATGTCATGGACCATGTGATTCCAATAGAATTCCTTGAGCCGGACAGAATCGACCAGAGGTCAAATAGCCTATGATATGAAGAAGAAAGAAACATTTCATACTTTGAAAAAACATCTCTTTAACCAATAGACTATGCTATTTCCTTATGTATTGATATTGTTTCTTATACATTATCATAATGGAAGAAACAACAGCCATACATTAGGAAATAGCATAGCCTATTGGCTAAAGAGATTGTGATTGCAAGCTAACACAAAGAATTTCCCTGAGGAGAATTGTCCTCTGTGTTTTGATTAATAATTTCACATGACCTGCATTTTAACCTTTATTTTCTATTTTAAACCAGAAATTAGAATATGACCAAAAATGAAAAGCAATTGTCTGAGGATGGTGCTGGACCATCTGACATAAAAATAAAAGGGGACATTTTGATGAAAAAGCCTTAAATAAAAGTTAAAATCCAGGTCACGTGACATGATTAACCAAAACACAGGGCCCTAGTCTAGTTTATTACCATGTGAGCTCTACAACCTCCTCATAAGTAATATGATATTGTTAGGGTATTCGGGGTGGGACGGCAGGTGGTTAGAGCCTTGATCGAATCCCCGAGCTGACAAGGTTAAAACCTGTCATTCTGCCCCTGAGCAAGGCAGTTAACCCACTGTTACCCGGGTGCCGAAGAGAAGTGGATGTCGATTAAGGCAGCCCCCCGCACCTCTCTGATTCCGCACCCCTCTGATTCCGCACCCCTCTGATTCCGCACCCCTCTGATTCCGCACCCCTCTGATTCCGCACCCCTCTGATTCCGCACCCCTCTGATTCCGCACCTCTCTGATTCCGCACCCCTCTGATTCCGCACCTCTCTGATTCCACACCTCTCTGATTCCACACCTCTCTGATTCCGCACCCCTCTGATTCCACACCTCTCTGATTCCGCACCCCTCTGATTCCGCACCTCTCTGATTCCGCACCCCTCTGATTCCGCACCCCTCTGATTCCGCACCCCTCTGATTCCGCACCCCTCTGATTCCACACCTCTCTGATTCCGCACCTCTCTGATTCCACACCTCTCTGATTCCGCACCTCTCTGATTCCACACCTCTCTGATTCCACACCTCTCTGATTCCACACCTCTCTGATTCCGCACCCCTCTGATTCCGCACCTCTCTGATTCCACACCTCTCTGATTCCGCACCTCTCTGATTCCACACCTCTCTGATTCCACACCCCTCTGATTCCACACCTCTCTGATTCCGCACCTCTCTGATTCCACACCTCTCTGATTCCGCACCTCTCTGATTCCGATTAAATGCGGAATACATATGTCAGTTAAATACACTGCTCAAAAAAATAAAGGGAACACTGAAACAACACAATGTAACTCCAAGTCAATCACACTTCTGTGAAATCAAACTGTCCACTTAGGAAGCAACACTGATTGACAATAAATTTCACATGCTGTTGTGCAAATGGAATAGACAAAAGGTGGAAATTATAGGCAATTAGCAAGACACCCCCAATAAAGGAGTGGTTCTGCAGGTGGTGACCACAGACCACTTCTCAGTTCCTATGCTTCCTGGCTGATGTTTTGGTCACTTTTGAATGCTGGCGGTGCTTTCACTCTAGTGGTAGCATGAGACGGAGTCTACAACCCACACAAGTGGCTCAGGTAGTGCAGCTCATCCAGGATGGCACATCAATGCGAGCTGTGGCAAGAAGGTTTGCTGTGTCTGTCAGCGTATTGTCCAGAGCATGGAGGCGCTACCAGGAGACAGGCCAGTACATCAGGAGACGTGGAGGAGGCCGTAGGAGGGCAACAACCCAGCAGCAGGACCGCTACCTCCGCCTTTGTGCAAGGAGGAGCACTGCCAGAGCCCTGCAAAATGACCTCCAGCAGGCCACAAATGCGCATGTGTCTGCTCAAACGGTCAGAAACAGACTCCATGAGGGTGGTATGAGTGCCCGACGTCCACAGGTGGGGGTTGTGCTTACAGCCCAACACCGTGCAGGACGTTTGGCATTTGCCAGAGAACACCAAGATTGGCAAATCGCCACTGGCGTCCTGTGCTCTTCACAGATGAAAGCAGGTTCACACTGAGCACATGAGCACATGTGACAGACGTGACAGAGTCTGTAGACGCCGTGGAGAACATTCTGCTGCCTGCAACATCCTCCAGCATGACCGGTTTGGCGGTGGGTCAGTCATGGTGTGGGGTGGCATTTCTTTGGGGGGCCGCACAGCCCTCCATGTGCTCGCCAGAGGTAGCCTGGCGAAACCAATAAGGACTTCTCAATGTCACAGGTTGGGGCTCGCCTGCTAGGTTGGGGCTCGCCTGCAGGTTGGGGCCCGCCTGCAGGTTGGGGCTCGCCTGCTAGGTTGGGGCCCGCCTACAGGTTGGGGCCGCCTGCAGGTTGGGGCCCGCCTGCTAGGTTGGGGCCCGCCTGCAGGTTGGGGCCCGCCTGCTAGGTTGGGGCCCGCCTACAGGTTGGGGCCGCCTGCAGGTTGGGGCCAGCCTGCTAGGTTGGGGCCCGCCTGCAGGTTGGGACCCGCCTACAGGTTGGGGCCGCCTGCAGGTTGGGGCCCTCTAGATATCATATGAACATGTCATAAGCCATGATTTATTTTTCATTTTTATTACAGGAATTTAGCTTTAAATAAAATAAAATAAATTTACCTCAAGGCAAAATTTGTAGAATAGCGGGAAATGATCTCTATGACGGCAACATTTTTCTCTTTCTCTCTCATGTGTAGCATGAGATGAACTATAATACTGGCACCTTGCGGGGCCCTGGGAACCTGCGCTACGCCCCTGCATCTAGGAACTAGTATCTGGATAATAACTCCACTGTGCATATTATATTATTGGATGGAACAGACAACTACTACCATACCGCGTTAAAAATATGTGCATACGTTGTTCCGGTGACAGACGATCAGACGCGGTCATATTGATTGGTTGTATTGCACATGTATGGTAAAGGAATCTCAGTTCAGGCTGTGAAAAGATAAGCTATATGGTGATTGTGGAGACATTGATATTGTTTACTGTAAAAATAGATTGTTTTTCAGGAGAAAAAGTACAATGTCCAAAACCATTGAACATAGGAAATGTATCAATAACAACAATGACTCAAGGGTAAAATAGTTTAGCCAGTAAATGACTTAGTCAATAAGACATGCAGGGAGAATGAGTTTAGCCAGTTCATTAGTTTTATTATCAAAGAAATGTTTTATGTTTTATTTATTGTTTATTTAATCATGTAAGTCACATTTAGATTGACATCCCTGTTTCACACAAACAAACATAAACATACGAACAACCACTTACAGACGCACACAAACAACGACTTCATGTCCTCTGCCCAGACCCACATCCTCACACAAACAACGACTTCATGTCCTCTGCCCAGACCCACATCCTCACACAAACAACGACTTCATGTCCTCTGCCCAGACCCACATCCTCACACAAACAACGACTTCATGTCCTCTGCCCAGACCCACATCCTCACACAAACAACGACTACATGTCCTCTGCCCAGACCCACATCCTCACACAAACAACGACTACACCCCCATCCCTACAGCCTGCTGACACCCCCATCCCTACAGCCTGCTGACACCCCATCCCTACAGCCTGCTGACACCCCATCCCTACAGCCTGCTGACACCCCATCCCTACAGCCTGCTGACACCCTCATCCCTACAGCCTGCTGACACCCTCATCCCTACAGCCTGCTGACACCCTCATCCCTACAGCCTGCTGACACCCTCATCCCTACAGCCAGCTGACACCCTCATCCCTACAGCCTGCTGACACCCCCATCCCTACAGCCTGCTGACACCCTCATCCCTACAGCCTGCTGACACCCCCATCCCTACAGCCTGCTGACACCCCATCCCTACAGCCTGCTGACACCCTCATCCCTACAGCCTGCTGACACCCCAACCCTACAACCTGCTGACACCCCCATCCCTACAGCCTGCTGACACCACATCCCTACAGCCTGCTGACACCCCATCCCTACAGCCTGCTGACACCCCCTCCCTACAGCCTGCTGACACCCCAACCCTACAGCCTGCTGACACCCCCATCCCTACAGCCTGCTGACACCCTCATCCCTACAGCCTGCTGACACCCTCATCCCTACAGCCTGCTGACACCCTCATCCCTACAGCCAGCTGACACCCTCATCCCTACAGCCTGCTGACACCCCATCCCTACAGCCTGCTGACACCCTCATCCCTACATCCAGCTGACACCCTCATCCCTACAGCCTGCTGACACCCCATCCCTACAGCCTGCTGACACCCTCATCCCTACAGCCTGCTGACACCCCCATCCCTACAGCCTGCTGACACCCCCATCCCTACAGCCTGCTGACACCACATCCCTACAGCCTGCTGACACCCTCATCCCTACAGCCTGCTGACACCCTCATCCCTACAGCCTGCTGACACCCTCATCCCTACAGCCTGCTGACACCCCATCCCTACAGCCTGCTGACACCCTCATCCCTACAGCCTGCTGACACCCCATCCCTACAGCCTGCTGACACCCTCATCCCTACAGCCTGCTGACACCCTCATCCCTACAGCCTGCTGACACCCCATCCCTACAGCCTGCTGACACCCTCATCCCTACAGCCTGCTGACACCCTCATCCCTACAGCCTGCTGACACCCCCATCCCTACAGCCTGCTGACACCCCATCCCTACAGCCTGCTGACACCCCATCCCTACAGCCTGCTGACACCCCCATCCCTACAGCCTGCTGACACCCCATCCCTACAGCCTGCTGACACCCTATCCTTACAGCCTGCTGACACCCCCATCCCTACAGCCTGCTGACACCCCCATCCCTACAGCCTGCTGACACCCCCATCCCTACAGCCTGCTGACACCCCATCCCTACAGCCTGCTGACACCCCCATCCCTACAGCCTGCTGACACCCCATCCCTACAGGCTGCTGACACCCTATCCTTACAGCCTGCTGACACCCCCATCCCTACAGCCTGCTGACACCCCCATCCCTACAGCCTGCTGACACCCCCATCCCTACAGCCTGCTGACACCCCATCCCTACAGCCTGCTGACACCCCATCCCTACAGCCTGCTGACACCCTCATCCCTACAGCCTGCTGACACCCCATCCCTACAGCCTGCTGACACCCCCATCCCTACAGCCTGCTGACACCCTCATCCCTACAGCCTGCTGACACCCCCTCCCTACAACCTGCTGACACCCTCATCCCTACAGCCTGCTGACACCCTCATCCCTACAGCCTGCTGACACCCCATCCCTACAGCCTGCTGACACCCTCATCCCTACAGCCTGCTGACACCCCATCCCTACAGCCTGCTGACACCCCATCCCTACAGCCTGCTGACACCCTCATCCCTACAGCCTGCTGACACCCCATCCCTACAGCCTGCTGACACCCCATCCCTACAGCCTGCTGACACCCTCATCCCTACAGCCTGCTGACACCCCATCCCTACAGCCTGCTGACACCCCCATCCCTACAGCCTGCTGACACCCTCATCCCTACAGCCTGCTGACACCCCCTCCCTACAACCTGCTGACACCCCATCCCTACAGCCTGCTGACACCCTCATCCCTACAGCCTGCTGACACCCTCATCCCTACAGCCTGCTGACACCCCATCCCTACAGCCTGCTGACACCCTCATCCCTACAGCCTGCTGACACCCTCATCCCTACAGCCTGCTGACACCCCATCCCTACAGCCTGCTGACACCCCCATCCCTACAGCCTGCTGATACCCCATCCCTACAGCCTGCTGACACCCCCATCCCTACAGCCTGCTGACACCCCATCCCTACAGCCTGCTGACACCCCCATCCCTACAGCCTGCTGACACCCCATCCCTACAGCCTGCATTATTGCTTTCCAAGGGGGGGGTTTCTCAGTCAGCCACACTACTTTGTCATGTACACCCTGGCCAAGAAAGCACACTCACAACACACAGTACACAACACATTATTATATCAGTGCATTTGCCAAGTGAAATTAGTGCAAGACTTGAAAAGGTTTGAAAGATGCAACATTTAAATACCCGGTATGGAGCTTCCCCGTACTGCACAGACCACAGACACCAGGTATGGAGCTTCCCCGTACTGCACAGACCACAGACACCAGGTATGGAGCTTCCCCGTACTGCACAGACCACAGACACCAGGTATGGAGCTTCCCTGTACTGCACAGACCACAGACACCAGGTATGGAGCTTCCCCGTACTGCACAGACCACAGACACCAGGTATGGAGCTTCCCCGTACTGCACAGACCACAGACACCAGGTATGGAGCTTCCCCGTACTGCACAGACCACAGACACCAGGTATGGAGCTTCCCCGTACTGCACAGACCACAGACACCAGGTATGGAGCTTCCCTGTACTGCACAGACCACAGACACCAGGTATGGAGCTTCACCATACTGCACAGACCACAGACACCAGGTATGGAGCTTCCCCGTACTGCACAGACCACAGACACCAGGTATGGAGCTTCTCCGTACTGCACAGACCACAGACACCAGGTATGGAGCTTCTCCGTACTGCACAGACCACAGACACCAGGTATGGAGCTTCCCCGTACTGATCAGACCACAGACACCAGGTATGGAGCTTCACCGTACTGCACAGACCACAGACACCAGGTATGGAGCTTCTCCGTACTGCACAGACCACAGACACCAGGTATGGAGCTTCCCCGTACTGATCAGACCACAGACACCAGGTATGGAGCTTCACCGTACTGCACAGACCACAGACACCAGGTATGGAGCTTGGCTGTACTGAACAGTCCAAGACAGTCACAGAGGGCCAAACCCTCTTCCTCTTCCTCCTCTTCCTCTTCTCCCTTGTTTCCAGTGAAAGGTTAAAGCTGTCACTGAGTCACTCTCGTTGCCTTCAGAAGACGTGTGAGTCACTACGAGCACGGCGAGGGAGATGTGCTTGGCTAAGGTCTAAACAAGAATTAGGTGCTTATGTAAAACAAGGTTGTATTTTACCCTACAGCTGCATGTTGAGGGTGAGCCAGCGTAATGCAGAGTGACAGTTCTGAAACAGAATGGGCTTCTAGTCTAGTTGTGAGTGTGGCATGGCGTGGGGGAGAGGAGAAGGGAGGCTCGGCCGTGCTGGCTCTGACTGGCCCTGTCCTGGCCCGCAGGTTGGAAAACTAAGGGCTTCTTCTGAAAGATGGAAAACAAGAAAGTGGAAGGAGGAAGGACGTATAGAGGGTTCTATTCTACTGTTATGGAATGAAACGGTTTATTTATTCTGCTCTGTGTTACTAAGATTCCATGTGGCTTTATTAAAATGTTTCTCTATATTATAGACGAGTTTCTATAAGGTGTTTCTCTCTCTGTCGCCATGTGGTGGTAAGATTCCACATTTCCCTGACAACAAGTCGCCTGGCCTGTGTTTGTTCTCTGGAGGCTGTCCTTCAGCTCTTCTTCTTCTTCTCCCCTCCTCTCCTCTCACCCCGAGCAACCGACCGTGAGAAATAAATCAACAATCTCGACTCCTGAGCTACACGCGGCGCGTTGTTTTACCAGCTGTCTTCCATGCGTTCTACTTCCCTGTGATGTCATCTGCTACTCTCCAGACAGAGACCACAGCCAGGGAGGCTACGTCTGTGTCTCAAATCAAACCCTATTAGCTTAATAGTGTACTACTGGTCAAAAGTAGTGCACTATAAAGGGAAGAGGGTGACATTTGACACGCATGCCCAGTTTTGAAGAATTTTGACATCTTTGCAGTGATCAGGGGAGATGTAGACGGCCTTCATAGACAAGGCCACGGTGTTCAAATACCAAAGTCAACATGCCAAAAAGGAGAACAGAACAGTATGTCCTAGACCACGATTAATACTTACATTAGCAGATGATGTACTGAACTTTGGAGAACAAAGCAGACTGTTCTCTGTTTTCTCTGAGGTGATGTTCCAGCCTGGCTGTCTTTAGGGTTTACAGACTGTTCTCTGTTTCCTCTGAGGTGATGTTCCAGCCTGGCTGTCTTTAGGGCTTACAGACTGTTCTCTGTTTCCTCTGAGGTGATGTTCCAGCCTGGCTGTCTTTAGGGCTTACAGACTGTTCTCTGTTTCCTCTGAGGTGATGTTCCAGCCTGGCTGTCTTTAGGGCTTACAGACTGTTCTCTGTTTCCTCTGAGGTGATGTTCCAGCCTGGTTGTCTTTAGGGCTTACAGACTGTTCTCTGTTTCCTCTGAGGTGATGTTCCAGCCTGGCTGTCTTTAGGGCTTACAGACTGGTCTCTGTTTCCTCTGAGGTGATGTTCCAGCCTGGCTGTCTTTAGGGTTTACAGACTGTTCTCTGTTTCCTCTGAGGTGATGTTCCAGCCTGGCTGTCTTTAGGGCTTACAGACTGGTCTCTGTTTCCTCTGAGGTGATGTTCCAGCCTGGCTGTCTTTAGGGTTTACAGACTGTTCTCTGTTTCCTCCGAGGTGATGTTCCATCCTGGCTGTCTTTAGGGTTTACAGACTGTTCTCTGTTTCCTCTGAGGTGATGTTCCAGCCTGGCTGTTTTAGGGTTTACAGAGTGTTCTCTGTTTCCTCTGAGGTGATGTTCCAGCCTGGCTGTCTTTAGGGTTTACAGACTGTTCTCTGTTTCCTCCGAGGTGATGTTACAGCCTGGCTGTCTTTAGGGCTTACAGACTGTTCTCTGTTTCCTCTGAGGTGATGTTCCAGCCTGGCTGTCTTTAGGGCTTACAGACTGTTCTCTGTTTCCTCTGAGGTGATGTTCCAGCCTGGCTGTCTTTAGGGCTTACAGACTGTTCTCTGTTTCCTCTGAGGTGATGTTCCAGCCTGGCTGTTTTAGGGTTTACAGACTGTTCTCTGTTTCCTCTGAGGTGATGTTCCAGCCTGGCTGTCTTTAGGGTTTACAGACTGTTCTCTGTTTCCTCTGAGGTGATGTTCCAGCCTGGCTGTTTTTAGGGTTTACAGACTGTTCTCTGTTTCCTCTGAGGTGATGTTCCAGCCTGGCTGTTTTTAGGGTTTACAGACTGTTCTCTGTGTCCTCTGATGTGATGTTCCAGCCTGGCTGTTTTTAGGGTTTACAGACTGTTCTCTGTTTCCTCTGAGGTGATGTTCCAGCCTGGCTGTTTTTAGGGTTTACAGACTGTTCTCTGTTTCCTCTGAGGTGATGTTCCAGCCTGGCTGTCTTTAGGGTTTACAGACTGTTCTCTGTTTCCTCTGAGGTGATGTTCCAGCCTGGCTGTCTTTAGAGCTTACAGACTGTTCTCTGTTTCCTCTGAGGTGATGTTCCAGCCTGGCTGTCTTTAGGGCTTACAGACTGTTCTCTGTTTCCTCTGAGGTGATGTTCCAGCCTGGCTGTCTTTAGAGCTTACAGACTGTTCTCTGTTTCCTCTGAGGTGATGTTCCAGCCTGGCTGTTTTTAGGGTTTACAGACTGTTCTCTGTTTCCTCTGAGGTGATGTTCCAGCCTGGCTGTTTTTAGAGTTTACAGACTGTTCTCTGTTTCCTCTGAGGTGATGTTCCAGCCTGGCTGTCTTTAGGGTTTACAGACGGTTCTCTGTTTCCTCTGAGGTGATGTTCCAGCCTGGTTGTCTTTAGGGTTTACAGACTGTTCTCTGTTTCCTCTGAGGTGATGTTCCAGCCTGGCTGTCTTTAGAGCTTACAGACTGTTCTCTGTTTCCTCTGAGGTGATGTTCCAGCCTGGCTGTTTTTAGGGTTTACAGACTGTTCTCTGTTTCCTCTGAGGTGATGTTCCAGCCTGGCTGTCTTTAGGGTTTACAGACTGTTCTCTGTTTCCTCTGAGGTGATGTTCCAGCCCGGCTGTCTTTAGAGCTTACAAACTGTTCTCTGTTTCCTCTGAGGTGATGTTCCAGCCTGGCTGTCTTTAGGGCTTACAGACTGTTCTCTGTTTCCTCTGAGGTGATGTTCCAGCCTGGCTGTCTTTAGAGCTTACAGACTGTTCTGTTTCCTCTGAGGTGATGTTCCAGCCTGGCTGTCTTTAGGGTTTACAGACTGTTCTCTGTTTCCTCTGAGGTGATGTTCCAGCCTGGCTGTCTTTAGGGTTTACAGACTGTTCTCTGTTTCCTCTGAGGTGATGTTCCAGCCTGGCTGTTTTTAGGGTTTACAGACTGTTCTCTGTTTCCTCTGAGGTGATGTTCCAGCCTGGCTGTCTTTAGAGCTTACAGACTGTTCTCTGTTTCCTCTGAGGTGATGTTCCAGCCTGGCTGTCTTTAGAGCTTACAGACTGTTCTCTGTTTCCTCTGAGGGGATGTTCCAGCCTGGCTGTTTTTAGGGCTTAGTCATTACTGGTTAGGTTTTTGCAGCGTTGCGAAGCGGTTGCTGAGTAGCCTGAAAAGGAACAGTCATTGGCCGTGTCTGAGCTGTCAAAGCTTCTCAATCATCATAAATATATCTGCAGGATCAAGATGTCTCCACCGCCATGTTCATCTTTTGACTTACTTGACTTTAAGACAGTAAGCCCTTGGCTCCTGTCGATGCCTACTGTAGTCCTTTGACAGGTCTTTTACTCATTCATACGCTATAATCACATGCAAGAAAAGAAGGAAGATTATTCTATATGGTCATTTGAATCAATGTGATGTCACAGCAATGATTTCTCTCATTTGGCTACATGATTATGAATGATTTGATATCAAACAAACTGCAACGTGTTTCAAATTAAGGCTGCACCCCCCCTGGAATCTTATCTGAACAGCCACCTTTGCCTGCTCTGTTCACATGGGGTTCCATGCGGGGGTTCCATTAGATGTGTTCCAATGTCCATACTAGTGTGAATACATGCCCAGTATGTTGTTTCACAGTACAGAGTTTTGCTAGCTAGTGTGAATACATGCCCAGTATGTTGTTTCACAGTACAGAGTTTTGCTAGCTAGTGTGAATACATGCCCAGTATGTTGTTTCACAGTACAGAGTTTTGCTAGCTAGTGTGAATACATGCCCAGTATGTTGTTTCACAGTACAGAGTTTTGCTAGCTAGTGTGAATACATGCCCAGTATGTTGTTTCACAGTACAGAGTTTTGCTAGCTAGTGTGAATACATGCCCAGTATGTTGTTTCACAGTACAGAGTTTTGCTAGCTAGTGTGAATACATGCCCAGTATGTTGTTTCACAGTACAGAGTTTTGCTAGCTAGTGTGAATACATGCCCAGTATGTTGTTTCACAGTACAGAGTTTTGCTAGCTAGTGTGAATACGTGAACAGACGAACATTAAGCTTGTTGTTGCAGCTGCCTCATTTCACAAGTCACATGAGAATATGAGAAGCGTGCGACCTGGAATACGGGTCATTCTGTTTGATAATATTTGGACTGCAAAGTAGTGTACCCTTTCCCTAGTATTAGGGTCTGTGAAAAGAAAGCAAATACTTTTCCTGCTAATTTACCTGCTTGGGAATTTTGCTGATACAAGTATTTTGTCCAAACTATGGTGTTATGTCTCCCCCTGCAGCTGTCCATGTTCACATGCAGTGTGATGCATTTTGAATCAGCCTCAAAGCCTGGACCTGACCATTGCCTGATGTTCTAAATACCAGAGTTGGTGTCAATTGCATTTCAATTCCAGTCAGTTCAGAAAGTAAACCAAATTCAACATTTTACTCATTTGAAAAGCATTGAAGGGAATTGGAATTGAGATTTCAGTGTACTTCCTGAATCGACTGGGTTTTATGATGGAATTGAGTCCAACCCTGCTAAATACCATTACCATTGGGTATGTAAGCTGGTGTTGTACCACATGGTCTGGATCTCAGGCTTGCAATGCCTCTGGCTGATTGGTGACATAGCCAGCTAAGACAGTTGGAGCGTAGTTCAATGGGGCGGTAGGGTAGCCTAGCAGTTCAGAGTGTTGGAAGGGGAAAGGGGGGATAACTAGTCAGTTGTACAACTGAATATCATTCAACTGAAATGTGTCTTTTGCATTTAACCCACCCCCTCTGAATCAGAGGGTCAGTAACTGAAAGATTGCTGGTTCAAATCCCCTGTCTGACTACGTGAAAAATATGTTATTGTGCCCTAAAGCAAGGCACTTAACCCTGATTAACTTAACCCTGATTAACTTAACCCTGATTAACTTAACCCTGATTCACTTAACCCTGATTCACTTAACCCTGATTAACTTAACCCTGATTAACTTAACCCTGATTAACTTAACCCTGATTAACTTAACCCTGATTAACTTAACCTGATTAACTTAACCCTGATTCACTTAACCCTGATTAACTTAACCCTGATTAACTTAACCCTGATTAACTTAACCCTGATTCACTTAACCCTGATTCACTTAACCCTGATTAACTTAACCCTGATTCACTTAACCCTGATTCACTTAACCCTGATTAACTTAACCCTGATTCACTTAACCCTGATTCACTTAACCCTGATTCACTTAACCCTGATTAACTTAACCCTGATTCACTTAACCCTGATTAACTTAACCCTGATTAACTTAACCCTGATTAACTTAACCCTGATTAACTTAACCCTGATTAACTTAACCCTGATTGCTTCTGTAAGTTGCTCTGGATAAGAGCGTCTGCTAAATGTGAACGGGAAGGTTTGTGCCTGTCTGTGGCTGGCTCCATCAGGTAATTAGTACTCTGTCCACACTGGTTAATTACAGTATGTTCTGCTTCTTGGCTATTTGGGCCATATCACTGTTCCCTGTAAATCAGCCATAAAAACACCTTGTTGTTCCCTGTCTCACGAACCAAGTCACACTCACTCCCCTCTTCTCGTGGCCTTGGGACTTGACTTGATAATGTCCTGTCATTGCTGTAAGTAGGAGTGAATTCCCATCCTGGCATCCGGCCACAGCATCCTTCATGTCCTATCCATTACCTAGAGTTCATCCCAAACTTCACCCTATTCCATATAGAGTGCACACATTTTAATCAGAGCCCAATATGCCCTGGTCAAAAGTGGTGCACTATATAGGTAATAGGGAACTATTTTGGATGCACTAGTCTTGACCTGGGCAGAGACAATTTTCTAGAGACTCAAAACAAAGTTGGACCATTACATCATTACATCACCGATGCTTATTTGGAAAAGACTCGAGGCGAGAGGAGAGAAAAGTCCATCACCACATATTAAAAACATTCATTATACAAATTTGTCTCATGAGCACACAGGAACACTAAAATATGTATTATGTCAGGATGTAAGCAAAGCCAACCTATATATAACAGTGTTGCTTCCGTCCCTCTCCTTTTTTTAGGGGGGGAGGGGGGGGGGGGGTCAATCAGTTATTCTCAAGGTCAATTATTGAGGTTAGGTATTGACCTTGACAATAACTGACCTTGATTTAAATACTTGAAAAAAAATGATCATAGTGCAACAGTGCATGCAAAATGTTAGAACCATAAACCTTTATTATTTGTCATTTACCGCGTCAATACATACTGTTTTGGCCGATACTATTAAAATTCAACTCTTCACAGAGAATATCTATGAAAGTCGTGGTGGTGAACAACGAACAGAGTAATGCACGATTAAAGGTTTTCAGTGTTTCTGATTTGAAAAGGTCAGTGTTGGCTACCTGTATCCCTCTGAATACCAAGTACCACTGCTACCACTACCCTGTCCTCCAAGGTCTCATTTCCTAACGTCTTCATTTTGTCTATATATTAATATACCCTATTATGGTGTCCTCAATCACTTTCATAAGGACATTTATGATGTAAATATTAAGGCCCAATTAATTATATTGAAGATTAGTAAGTCAAAAAGGATATATTTCATATTTTCTGTTTGCCAGCTGAATATGTAAACCTCTTTTACAACCTTCAAATAGAACAGGTTCACTCTCCTCTCTGTACCGTGGTAAAGCAGCTGTAAGTAAACACATTTGAGGAATGAAATCGACCCGTGTTCCAGGAAGACATCCCAAATGTCACCCTATTCCCTATATAGTGCACCACTTTACACCAGGGTCCCATAGGGTATATACAGAGATGATGGAGAATAGGGTTCCATTTGGGAAGGGCACATCCACTTGGTTTACCAGGAACAGATGGTTAGGACAGGGGGAACATGAGAAGAATCCACATAGGGTATAGGGAACCATTCTAGATGCAGGACTAGGTCTCAATGGGGTGGGGGGGGGGTTGAGCTCCCCAGGTGTATGATAAGTCAAGTGGGGGTCTAAACTGTGAAATAGGTTTTGACTGTCATAATCGGCTTATACTTACACACACTACCAGTACAGTGATGGGTTTGGTCAGAGGGCCTTTGTAATGGTGTCATCAAAAATGTAATACACTTCACAGAGAGTATTGTAGGGAATAGGGGTCATTCATGTTAACATGCTGGAGTGTATGAGACTGACCTGTAATATGTGTTAATATGCTGGAGTATATGAGATTGACCTGTAATATGTGTTAATATGCTGGAGTATATGAGATTAACCTGTAATATGTGTTAATATGCTGGAGTATATGAGATTGACCTGTAATATGTGTTAATATGCTGGAGTATATGAGATTGACCTGTAATATGTGTTAATATGCTGGAGTATATGAGATTGACCTGTAATATGTGTTAATATGCTGGAGTGTATGAGATTGACCTGTAATATGTGTTAATATGCTGGAGTGTATGAGATTGACCTGTAATACAGTGCATTCAGAAGGTAATCATACCCCTTGACTTTTTCCACATTTTGTTACGTTACAGCCTTATTCTAAAATGGATTAAAAAAATTAAAAAATCCTCATCAATCTACACACGACATCGTAACGTCCAGAGTTCTTATGTGTTTTGCTTGTTTAGCCATCCTTCTCGCCTCTCCTCGTCTGAGGAGGAGGACGACTTAGACTGCCGTTACAACCCCATAATGACAAAGTGAAAACAGGTTTTTGGCTAAGAAATCTACAAACTAAAGAACAATTATTCAGTCTGCAGCTGTTTAAATACTTTAGTCTGGTAAACACAAACGATCTAAGAAGATTTCCGAATGGTACTCTGAAGTATCCATTCTAACAACCTACGACTTTGATCTCTGGTGGACAAACCAGAGGCTCTCTGTCGACTGACTATTCAGCAGACGGACCTGCAATCGCAGAGAGGGACAACAAAGGCAGACACTCATAAATATGTAAATTGCAATTTCTTTTCGAATTAGCAATTTCTATGTATGTATCCACTCTATGTATGTGAATCCACTCTGAGTTTCCTGCTCTTGAACTGCCCCACCCCTTTCCTTTGTCTACCAAGCCATCATACCGGCTTAGCCCACTAGAGACTTTCCTATCATGATAGTAACCAATGTATGACCTATTGTGTGTGTTTATGTAATTATGTGATTTGATTAGTTAGTTAGTAAATAAATAATTAAACCAATTTGTATATCGCTGATTCATGATCTAGGCTAGGGTTCGTGCAGATATCCAAGGGTTTGCAACATTCAGAATATGGCTGATGAGGTAATAATACATTAATAAGTGACTAATCGATAAGATATGAAAATATATTCAGGAAATAAATACTCTTTAAACATTTTCCCGTGGTGCCCCGACTTCCTAGCTAATTAAAGTTACAAGATTTGTTTAATCTCGTAATTAAATTACACATAGAGAATTGATTTGATTATAAAGTCTTCACATTTATTGATAGGCAACGACATGACAAGGTCAAATAAACTGTCCGTAGAGCTCCAAGACAGGATTGTGTTGAGGCACAGATCTAGGGAAGGGTACCAAACCATTTCTGCAGCATTGAAGGCTCCCAAGAACACAGTGGCCTCCATCATTCTTAAATGGAAGAAGTTTGGAACCACCAAGACTCTTCCTAGAGCTGGCCGCCCAGCCAAACTGAGCAATCAGTGGAGAAGGGCCTTGGTCAGGGAGGTGAGAAAGAACCCGATGGTCACTCTGATAGAGCTCCAGAGTTCCTCTGTGGAGATGGGAGAACCTTCCAGAAGGACACCCATCTCTGAAGCTCTCCAACAATCAGGCCTTTATGGTAGAGTGGCCAGACGGAAGCCACTCCTCAGTAAAGGCACATGACAGCATTCTTGGAGTTTACCAAAAGCCACCTAACGACTATCTGACCATGAGAAACAAGATTATTTTGTCTGATGAAACTAAGATTGAACTATTTAGCCTGAATGACAAGCGTCACATCTGGAGGCAACCTGTTACCATCCCTACAGTGAAGCATGGTGGTGGCAGCATCATGCTGTGGGAATGTTTCTCAGCGGTAGGTACTGGGAGACTAGTCAGGATCGAGGGATAGATGAACGTAGCAAAGTACAGAGATCCTTGATGAAAACCTGCTCCAGTGCGCTCAGACCTCAGACTGGGGTGAGGGTTCACCTTCCAACAGGACAATGACCCTAAGCACACAGCCAAGACAACGCAGGAGTGGCTTCGGGGCAAGACTCTGAATGTCCTGGAGTGGCCCAGCCAGAGCCCGGACTTGAACCCGATCGAACATCTCTGGAGAGACCTGAAATAGCTGTGCAGCGATGCTCCCCGTCCAACCTGACAGAGCTTGAGAGGATCTGCAGAGAAGAATGGGAGAAACACTCCAAATACAAGTGTGCCAAGCTTGTAGTGTCATACCCAAGAAGACTCCAGGCTGTAATCACTGCCAATGGTCCTTCAACAAAGTACTGAGTAAAGGGTCTGAATACTTATGTAAATGTGATATTTCAGTTTCTTTTATTTGTATACATTTGCAACAATTTCTAACTTCTAATCCTGTTTTTGCTTTGTCATTATGGGGTTATGTGTGTAGTTTTATGAGGGGAAAAAACGATTTAATCAATTTTAGAAAAAGTCTGTAACGTAACAAAATGTGGAAAGGTGTTTGAATACTTTCCGAATGCACTGTATCTGCCTTGAAAAGGAAGTGAAAAATCTGTCGATGTGCCCTTGAGCAAGGCACTTTACCCTAATTGCGCCAGGGTCGTCGTTGCTAATGGCTGACCCTGGCCGTGACCCCACATTCCGAGGGTGTCTCTGAGGGTGTCTCTATGTGTCACGAACGTCGTCAGGGAAATGACCGGACCAAGGTGCAGCGTGGTGAGCGTACATTTTTCTTTATTAAGAATGTCGCCAACAAAACAAGAAACACTACTAGGGCTATACAGGCCACTAACAAAGACAACTACCCACAACTAAGGTGGAAAAACAGGCTGCCTAAGTATGATTCCCAATCAGAGACAACGATAGACAGCTGCCTCTGATTGGGAACCACACTCTGCCAAACACACAGAAATACAAAACATAGAATGCCCACCCCACACCACACCACACCCTGACCTAACCAAATAGAGAAATAAAACGTCTCTCTAAGGTCAGGGTGTGACACTATGCAAAAGAAAACGAGTTTTCATCTCACACACATGTCTACTAACTACTTGTGATATAGGACAAATATAACACCTACCAAATGATTATTATTATCTAATGTCACTGAAGGGAAATTGGAAAAGGTCATGCTCATTGAAAGAACTAAAGGAGGCAAGAGAGTGACAGAAAGAGAAAGAGAGACAGAAAGAGATAGATAGAGAGACAGAAATAGAGAGAAAGTCTCAGAAATAGGGAGGGAGTGATAGAAAAAGGGAGAGAGAGTGACAGAAAGGGGAAGAGACAGTGACAGAAAGGGGCAGAGAGATTGATAGAACGGGGGAGAGAGAGTGATAGAAAGGGGGAGGTAGAGTGACAGAAGGGGGAGAGAGAGTGACACAAATAGAGGGAGAGAGTTTCAGAAAGAGGGAGACAGTGACAGAAAAAGGGAGAGAGAGTGACAGAAAGGAGTAGAGAGATTGACAGAGAGAGGGAGAGAGAGTGACAGAAAGACAGTGACAGAAATAGAGAGAGAGAGAATATCAGAAAGCGGGAGAGAGAGTGACAGAAAGAGTCTCGCTGTGATTCCCTGACAACCGTAGGTTGATGGGAGTGGTATTATGAGTGACCCGGCCTATAGAACGCCCGTCCAGCGCTCTAACATCCATGGGAGTGGAGAGGGGCTGAGTTGGAATGTTCAACTCGGAAGTCAGGGTAGCGTCCAAAAAGCTCTCATCGGCCCCAGAGTCAATGAGGACCCAGAGAGATTTAGACTGGTTTCCCCACAGCAGAATGGCATGAAAAGGGGGTACGAGTAAGGGAAGCAGCAAAGTTCTCCATGTTGCCCACCGGAGTACTCGCTCCTACCGGTGAGCCTGGTCTTTTAAAGGACAAGAGGACACAAAATGACCAAGAGTCCCGCAATAAAGGCATATCTTCGTGTTGATCCTGTATTGCCGTTCCGCTGGCGACAGCCCAGCTCTGCCTAGTTGCATACGCTCGGGAAGCTGTGACTCGGGCGCCTTCTGCAACTCTCGGGGGAGGTTGGGAAGCCTCGGGTTCTCTCGGCAACGGGACCATCGGGGACTTCCGGGATGACCCGGAGGCAAGGTGGAATCCCTGGGGCGTGCGAGCGAAATCGAATTTCCTCTCCCTCCGTTGTCCCCGTAATCGCCCATCGATTCGGATGGTCAAAGCGGTGAGGGAATCGAGATCTGTAGGTAACTACCAAGCTGCAAGCTTGTCATTGACCTCCTCCGAGATGCCATGCAGGAACATGTTGAACAGCGCTTTCTGGTTTCAAGCACTCTCCGCTGCCAACATGCGAAAAATCCATCACGTAGTCTGCCACACTGCGAGAGTCCTGACAAAGCTGGATTAGCTTCCGGGCAGCTTCTCTCTCGGAGAACGGAGCATCAAAAACCTTCTTCACCTCTCCCACGAACCCCTCTAGACTAATGCATATGGCCGGCTGCTGTTCCCCTACAGCAGTAACACAGGTGAAAGCCCTCCCGGACATCAGCGTGATGAGGTAGGCTATCTTGGAGTGATCCGAGGGGAAGGAGGGCACACTGAGCTAGGAATGCCCGACAGGTGCTCGGCTCTCCATTGAAGCGTTCCGGAGGAGGTAAGTGGGGCTCCCAAGAAGGTGGAGTGACCGGTGAGATGGCGCTGCTAAAAGCTGAGTTACTGAGAGGCTGTGGGGTTACTACCGTGGTAGGCTGCCACCCAGACAACCCGCGGAATTGCTCCAGCAAAACGTCCAACGCCCGGTCATGGCGTTCAGCCAACGTTTGGACCCCCTCCATAAGGCCACAAAGCAATTCCTCGTGCCTACCGATGGTGGCTCCTTGGGAGGAGATGGCATTGCAGCAGCTGGCCCGGGTCTGCTGGGTCAGTCATGGCCAGCTCGTACTAACACGTTCCAGGTAAAACCCAGATGCAGACAACGTCTCGAGGGTAACAACAGTTTATTAATCCAACAAGGGCAGGCAAGAGACAGGTCAACGGCAGGCAGAGGTCAGTAATCCAGATAGGTATGGCAAAGGTACAGGACGGCAGGCAGGCTCAGGGTCATGATATTTTTTTATCATAAAGTTAATTTACGAAAATCGCAATTTAGCACGCTAGCTGGCTAATGTTAGCTAGTCAACTAGCTTGCTAAATTGCAATTTTAGCAAATTAACTTTAGCTTTATGGTTGTTATGACATGAGTATGAAATTGTAATTCTGGTTGTTTAATGTTTTAGGGAATCCTGAAACAACCAGTGAACTAGGCTATCGTCTTGTGAAACAGTGGATGTAAATAATCTAGCTAGCTAAAGAATTTACTGCTATTTGAATGCACAATTTTGTAAGCTTGCCTTACTGATATTTGCCATGCAATGCAGATAGATGAAATAACATAGCTAGCTATGTTCTTGCTTATTGTGCAGTGGATTATAAAAAATACCTGTATGCCTATGGATGTGTAGCTAGCAATCTAGCCGATCTGTGTACGGACCCAAATCATGAAGCCTATGGATTGAGTAGAATATAATATAACTTTGTGCCAAGGATGCAAGTCGTATATACATCTAGTTATTACCATGCATGAGATCCCCACATTGTAGCCTGTACATTTAATATATTCACTGATCATGTACTCTACCTTGGCAAATAAAGGTGCAGTTCAGGTGTGAATGTCTTTGAGATTATTTTTCAGCCATATCCAACACCAGGAGAATCAAACTCCAGTCTTTGAATGACACTGTGCATGTATGTATGTATTACAATTATACACTTCAACAGTGTTTACCAATCTTGGTCCTGGGATATCAATGGTTTACACATTGTAACTAATAGACTAGAAACAGGATTGAACTAGTTAAAGGCTGATTTGCAAATCATATATACAGAAATAGAATTTTAAAAACACTACACTTCCTATGCATCATGTAAATACTCTAAAACCGGTTAATCTCAATATCTAATGCCCTTCATCTGCATTGATCTGATAAACACAGGATAGGTGTAGTATTTTGTCAAATGAGAGACCTCATTTTAACCAGTAGAGAATGTGAAACGCTTTATTGAAAGTTCATTATCCAAGTGTTATAAATACATAATACATGCATTATAAATATTATAATTGTAATTTTATAAATACAAGTTCAGTCTGTATTTCAATGCACATCTGATGTGCATTAGAAAAACAGAGGAATAAAGAGGTGGCGAGAGAGTTGTAAAAGACAGAAAGGGAAAGAGGTAAGAACAGAGGAGCAGGGAAGACAGCATATGATTAATGAATCACAGTGCTACCCTAATATTCTCTCAGTTCATCACAATTACATAATAGTGTCTCTAGTCAGCCCGAAGGTTATCTTAAAACTTCTTGCCACTAGGGGGGTGCCATTTCGACATAGCACAAAAGCGTACCCAATTTAAACGGCCTCGTACTCAATTCTTGCTCGTACAATATGCATATTATTCTTACTATTGGATAGAAAACACTCTCTAGTTTCTAAAACCGTTCGAATTATGTCTGTGGGTGAAACAGAACTCTTTCTACAGCGAAATCCATGACAGGAACTGCGAAGGTCTGAAAACTAGGCTCTGCTCTCAGATCAGTTTAAAGCTCTGTTTGTATCCTATGGGTCGACATGAACTGCACCCGCCTTCCCCTGGATGTCAGTAACCAATGAGAAGTGGAATGGACTTTCTACGTAGTACTCAGAGGTTATAAAAGGCCAAGGAGCGAGGTGTCCCCTCTTTTCAACGCTCGCCATTACGCAAAGCAAGACCTCAGGATGGCGTTTTGAAACGCTCAGTTATCGACCTTAGATATATCCGTCTGTAATTGAATTCGTTATAGGTGTTAGAAACATCATAACGAAGTTATTTTAAACCGAGTTATATCAGTTTATGCGAGTATATTGCTATTTTCGGAATTTCCTTAGTATTGAGTTTGAAGATTTGGGCATGCTGTGGCCTCATAGCTACTTGTTAGCTGCTATTTCCGAAGTTGAACACGACGTTTTACAACCAAGCAACAATTTTTTTGGACAAAGGACCACTTCGCCAAGATTCTGATGGAAGCTCGTCCAAAAGTAAGAGCTATTTATGATGTTATTCCGTATTTATGTGGAAAAATGTAAACGTATTTGTCCGCCATTATTGCGGCACTAGTCTGGCTGTAACGCACACTGTATGTCTATTAACGTTAATTTTAAAAATCTAACTCAGCGATTGCATTAAGAACTAATTTGTCTTTCAATTGCTGTCCAACCTGTATTTTTTTAGTCAAGTTTATGAATAGCTTTCGATAAGAATAGGTGCCTTTCCAAGATGGCGCAGGACAGATTGCTTGATTTTTTGCCCACAAATCACGTTGTGTAACCACGAATTGTGCGGCTAAATATGCACATTTTCGAACCAACTCTATATGAATTGTGTAATATGATGTTACAGGACTGTCATCTGAAGAATTCTGAGAAGGTTAGTGAAAAAATTAATAGCGTTTGGTGGTTTATAACGTTATTGCTATTTTTGCCTTGAATCAATGCTGCTGTGTGACTGACTATTGTAGTAAGCTAAGATAACGCTATATTGTGTTTTCGCTGTAAAACACTTAGAAAATCTGAAATATTGGCTATATTCACAAGATCTGTGTCTTTCATCTGCTGTACGCTGTGTATTTTTAAGAAATGTTTTATGATGAGTAATTAGCTAATACACGATGGTCTCTGTAGTTATTCTAGTCGCTTTGGGGAGAGTTGTGATGGGGGCTGCAATTGTAAACTATGATTTATACCTGAAATATGCACATTTTTCTAACAAAACCTATGCTATACAATAAATATGTTATCAGACTGTCATCTGATGAGGTTGTTTCTTGGTTAGTGGCTATTTATATCTTTATTTGGTCGAATTTGTGATAGCTACTGATGCAGTAAGAAAATGGTGGAGTAAGAAAAGTGTTGTCTTTTGCTAACGTGGTTAGCTAATAGATTTACATATTGTGTCTTCCCTGTAAAACATTTTAAAAATCAGAGATGATGGCTTGAATCACAAGATCTGTATCTTTCATTTGGTGTCTTGGACTTGTGATTTCATGAACATTTTATTTTATGATATCCCTGTAACTTTAGGCTAGGCTATGCTAGTCAGCTTTTGTGATGGGGGGGATCCCGGATCCGGGTTTGTGAGGCGTTAGAGGTTAAGAGCGGGTGAGGTGGCGATGATGGGAATGGGGGTTGGCATCCTCTCTCACATCAAAACATATCGGCAGACGAGAGACAGATGGAGAGAGAGAGAGCATGTTTAAGCCTTGTTTTTATTTTTTATTCTAACATTGTTAGTCATCATAATCATCAGGAGGTGAAATGCAAAACTCAACACAAATCAAAGTTTATTTGTCACATGCGCCGAATACAACCTTACAGTGAAATGCTTACAGGCTCTAACCAACAGTGCAATTTCTATAAAAAGAGGTATCAGGTTTGACTGACCGGTAAAACTGACCTTGGATCATTAACTCTGGGACTACTGCATCTCTATCTGTATTTCAATGTTAATGTCACGGATCCCCCCGGTACTGATGCTCATTCTGTTCACCAGTTCCGGAGGTCTACGTCACCGGCTTTCTAGGCTTCACTGAACGGGATTCATTATCATCAACCCCGGACTGTCTTGTCTGATTGCACACACCTGGTTCCCATTTCCCCTGATTAGTATGTTATATATGTGCCCTCTGTTCCCTCTGTCTTTGTCGGTTATTGTTCCCATGTTCGTTGGTGGTGTGAGCACCTATGCGTTGGTGCAGCTGTTACGCTGCGTGGTTTATATATTGTGTATTACGGGTATTGGCCTGTGTCGGTCAATGAGGTTTACCCTCGCTCTTTTGTTTGGGTACAGCCCAGTGTTTTTGTATATGTGTTTGTTTTGGGTGTATTAAAAACCCCCTATTGTGTATTCCTGCACCTTTCTCCAAAATCCTTTATACCAGCGTGACAGTAACGCAGATTCCTGTAATAATACTTCCTGTTGACCTGACCAAGTGACCTCTCACCTCTGATCATGTTGTGCCCTCTATGTAGCCAGTTCAGATGCGGGAGGGGTTCACCGGCACAGCTGATATAACCTAGAAGATGTAGGGAGAAGAGGAGAGAGGGATGAAGTGAAGGAGAGAGACAGTTATTGAGAAAATAAGGTAGTTAAAGTGTCACGTTCCTGACCTGTTTCTGTTAGTTTTGTATGTGTTAGTTGGTCAGGACGTGAGTTTGGGTGGGCAGTCTATGTTTTCTGTTTCTATGTTTGTTTATGGGTTGCCTGGTATGGCTCTCAATTAGAGGCAGGTGTTTGGCGTTTCCTCTGATTGAGAGTCATATTAAGGTAGGTTGTTTCACATTGTTTGTTTGTGGGTGGTTGTCTCCTGTGTCAGTGTTTGTCGCACCATACGGGACTGTTCGGTTTGTTTGTACATCGTTCTTTTTGTGTAGTCATTTTTCCCTGTTCGTGCGTTCTTCGTGTTATATGTAAGTTCGTATAGTTCAGGTCTGTCTACGTTTTCGTTTTGTTATTTTGTATCATTCCAAGTGTTTTTTCCCGTGTTTCGTCGTTGTCCTAAATAAATATTATGTATTCACAATCTGCTGCATCTTGGTTCAATCCCTGCTCCTCCTCTTCGGATGAAGAGGAGGAGGAACGCCGTTACATAAAGAGACAGTGTTCAACAGGAATATGTGTGTGTGGCCTCAACTGATGTCCACAGCACACTAAGTGGCTGCAGAGTACTTTATGCTGAAAAACATAAACGGACACACGAGGACAAACAATATAGCGTAGTTATAGATTTAATGAAGTGTCTTACTATTCTCCATGGTTGGCCCTCTTGCCTATTCTTTGAAGGTGGAAGGAGCCACAGTTATACACCTGAGCCTGCTTACTGCACAACACAATCCATCAATCAGATTGATACATGAGCGTGTAGGTGTGAGTTATAGGGTATCTAATTGTTCTACATTTTTTCAATATGGGTGATTTAAAATAGCCCGTATTGTTTTTGTACAGACATCACACCCTTACCTAAACAGCACCCTCACCTGAGAAGTAGAAATCAAAGGGACAGAAACTGGGAATTGAATAACTGCAGTTGACATAGTTAAGTAAATGGAAGAATACTCTTATTGCAATGTGAATGGTTCTTAAAAGAGCCATTGTTTGTGCATAGTGTAGTCTATGGTGTTGCCAGGGAACAGCAGCCTCTTTGATGAAGTAGGAGGTGAAGATCTCCCGCACACAGATTGTCTATCTTACTGCGTTGTTGGACCCCGTCCTTGAAACATCCTGCAGAGCAGCAGACTTCTCCTCTGGCACACAGCGGCCAGCTGCAGATCCCCTCCTGGTCCTCGTGTCCATCCTCTTGAAGTTATGTAGGACACAGGTAGCCTCCACACATGCCTGAATTCCCCCACGAGGCAGTTCCAGATGGCCCTGGTCACCCAACCTTGCAGTGCCCTACACGGTAACTGTAGGCAATTGTTTTGAAGGAATCTCCAGTTACAAGGTATCTGTAGGAATATGGAAGACAATGTAATTATTAGACTTTTACATCACCAGGTCATTGTGTGTTACTAAAGTATAATTTCTTAAGACAAATCATGATAACATTGGATTGATGGATGCATGTGCACACACATGTGCATGTGTAGCATGTGACAGTAACAGGATCATATTAAGGATAGCATCACAAAGGAATACATAAATACCACTTGAAGCTTGATGATGAGTTGATCATTTGACTCAGCTGTACAGTGCTAAGACAAAAACAAAAATGTGCACCCCTTTGAGTCCCCAGAACCAGGACTGAGAACCACTGCTCTTCATTGGGACCTCTTCATAGGTAGACAGGCTTTCATAGCTCTCTGTATCTGAGGACAGAAAACCTCACAAGAAACAGACTTCATTATAGTCAAATTACACCACACTGAATATTATGTTACTATTATCGCCGCTCTCACTTCTAGGGACAGGAACTACACAAAAGTACCTGCCTTATCCAGAATAGCCTCCTCTCTCACTTTGACAGTTGGGGCTGCTAACCTTTCACCCTCCTCCATGGCTGTTAGCTAGCTACCTACAAACGTATTTGGAGTTTGTTTTTTACAGTGATAAATACATCAAGATAGCTAGCTAATATAAAGTTAGGTAGCTGGTGATATTTAATTCACTTGGCTAGCTATCTATACAGTATGTATAGACTAGCTAGCCATGTTAGCAGCTCATTTGAGTTAGCCTGCACTGTAGCTTATAATACATCGTTTTTTTTTTACATTTTCGAAATGTATTTACTTACTTGAATAGGTTCTCCCAGCCATATGGACAATTAGAAACAGGGCAGCAAAGTTTGGTTGTCACCAAAGCATTTTAGAGGATATTACTACTGAAATATGTACGCATTTAATTACCAGAACTTCCTACAAACTTGCTATGCTGAATTCTTGACGCACAATCAAACTTGCTGCTATATGCTGCCAGCACGCCCAAAAGTGAGTCATAATGGGCAGCCTAGGAGGCAATTTACCGCTATCTAGTGTACATTCCCTGTGACAGAAAGAGGGAGAGAGTGACTGAAAGAGGGAGAGAGTGACTGAAAGAGGGAGAGAGTGACTGAAAGAGGGAATTTAAAAAACGAAATTTCTAATTTTATATGCTTTACATCAACTTTATGCAGAATGAGTAATATATGAGTAGATTAGCCCTCTGTTAGCCCTCTGTTAGCCCTCTGTTAGGACTCTGTTAGGACTCTGTTAGCCCTCTGTTAGGACTCTGTTAGGACTCTGTTAGCCCCTTGTTAGGACTCTGTTAGGACTCTGTTAGGACTCTGTTAGCCCTCTGTTAGCCCTCTGTTAGCACTCTGTTAGGACTCTGTTAGGACTCTGTTAGGACTCTGTTAGCCCTCTGTTAGGACTCTGTTAGGACTCTGTTAGCCCTCTGTTAGGACTCTGTTAGCCCTCTGTTAGGACTCTGCTAGGACTCTGTTAGGACTCTGTTAGCCCTCTGTTAGGACTCTGTTAGGACTCTGTTAGCCCTCTGTTAGGACACTGTTAGGACTCTGTTAGCCCCTTGTTAGCCCTCTCTTAGCCCTCTGTTAGCCCTCTGTTAGGACTCTGTTAGGACTCTGTTAGCCCTCTGTTAGCCCTCTGTTAGGACTCTGTTAGCCCTCTGTTAGGACTCTGTTAGGACTCTGTTAGCCCTCTGTTAGCCCTCTGTTAGGACTCTGTTAGCCCTCTGTTAGGACTCTGTTAGGACTCTGTTAGGACTCTGTTAGCCCTCTGTTAGGACTCTGTTAGGACTCTGTTAGGACACTGTTAGGACACTGTTAGGACTCTGTTAGCCCCTTGTTAGCCCTCTCTTAGCCCTCTGTTAGCCCTCTGTTAGGACTCTGTTAGGACTCTGTTAGCCCTCTGTTAGCCCTCTGTTAGGACTCTGTTAGGACTCTGTTAGCCCTCACTTAGCACTCTGTTAGGAATCTGTTAGCCCTCTGTTAGCCCTCTGTTAGGACTCTGTTAGGACTCTGTTAGCCCTCTGTTAGGACTCTGTTAGCCCTCTGTTAGGACTCTGTTAGCCCTCACTTAGGACTCTGTTAGGACTCTGTTAGGACTTCGTCACGAAGGTCAGGGAGCGTTGTGATGTGATGGTAGTGACATATCTTACAAATTATGTCCCGGGGCTGTTATGCCTGTTAGTTAATCAGTTCCTTTCCATACTCAGACTGACCATCTATCCACATCGTTAAATATCTATTTATACAACAAACACACAGAAAAGGCGTATTCTTCATATCATCTCCCTCATCCTTGATAATCATTTTGAATCATGTGTATACTGCTGTCTATCCATCCGCACTGGAAAAACAGCACTTGTTTCTTCAACAAACATGTATCTTCTTGACTGTATAATGTTCACAAATCGCTCCAAACAATAATAATGTTATTACATAGTATACACCCCCCACCCTCCTAATAATGTTATTACGTAGTATACACCCCCCACCCTCCTAATAATGTTATTACATAGTATACACCCCCCACCCTCCTAATAATGTTATTACGTAGTATATACCCCCACCCTCCTAATAATGTTATTACGTAGTATACACCCCCCACCCTCCTAATAATGTTATTACGTAGTATATACCCCCACCCTCCTAATAATGTTATTACGTAGTATACACCCCCCACCCTCCTAATAATGTTATTACATAGTATATACCCCCCACCCTCCTAATAATGTTATTACACAGTATACACCCCCCACCCTCCTAATAATGTTATTACGTAGTATATACCCCCACCCTCCTAATAATGTTATTACGTAGTATACACCCCCCACCCTCCTAATAATGTTATTACATAGTATATACCCCCCACCCTCCTAATAATGTTATTACGTAGTATATACCCCCACCCTCCTAATAATGTTATTACGTAGTATACACCCCCCACCCTCCTAATAATGTTATTACACAGTATATACCCCCCACCCTCCTAATAATGTTATTACACAGTATATACCCCCACCCTCCTAATAATGTTATTACACAGTATACACCCCCCACCCTCCTAATAATGTTATTACATAGTATACACCCCCCACCCTCCTAATAATGTTATTACGTAGTATATACCCCCACCCTCCTAATAATGTTATTACGTAGTATACACCCCCCACCCTCCTAATAATGTTATTACATAGTATATACCCCCCACCCTCCTAATAATGTTATTACGTAGTATACACCCCCCACCCTCGTAATAATGTTATTACATAGTATATACCCCCACCCTCCTAATAATGTTATTACATAGTATATACCCCCCACCCTCCTAATAATGTTATTACATAGTATACACCCCCCAACCTCCTAATAATGTTATTACATAGTATATACCTCCACCCTCCTAATAATGTTATTACATAGTATATACCCCCCACCCTCCTAATAATGTTATTACGTAGTATACACCCCCCACCCTCCTAATAATGTTATTACATAGTATATACCTCCACCCTCCTAATAATGTTATTACATAGTATATACCTCCACCCTCCTAATAATGTTATTACATAGTATATACCCCCACCCTCCTAATAATGTTATTACACAGTATATACCCCCACCCTCCTAATAATGTTATTACATAGTATACACCCCCCACCCTCCTAATAATGTTATTACATAGTATACACCCCACCCTCCTAATAATGTTATTACATAGTATATACCCCACCCTCCTAATAATGTTATTACATAGTATATACCGCCACCCACCTAATAATGTTATTACATAGTATACACCCCCCACCCTCCTAATAATGTTATTACATAGTATATACCCCCCACCCTCCTAATAATGTTATTACGTAGTATATACCCCCACCCTCCTAATAATGTTATTACGTAGTATACACCCCCCACCCTCCTAATAATGTTATTACATAGTATATACCCCCCACCCTCCTAATAATGTTATTACGTAGTATATACCCCCACCCTCCTAATAATGTTATTACGTAGTATACACCCCCCACCCTCCTAATAATGTTATTACACAGTATATACCCCCCACCCTCCTAATAATGTTATTACACAGTATATACCCCCACCCTCCTAATAATGTTATTACACAGTATACACCCCCCACCCTCCTAATAATGTTATTACATAGTATACACCCCCCACCCTCCTAATAATGTTATTACGTAGTATATACCCCCACCCTCCTAATAATGTTATTACGTAGTATACACCCCCCACCCTCCTAATAATGTTATTACATAGTATATACCCCCCACCCTCCTAATAATGTTATTACGTAGTATACACCCCCCACCCTCGTAATAATGTTATTACATAGTATATACCCCCACCCTCCTAATAATGTTATTACATAGTATATACCCCCCACCCTCCTAATAATGTTATTACATAGTATACACCCCCCAACCTCCTAATAATGTTATTACATAGTATATACCTCCACCCTCCTAATAATGTTATTACATAGTATATACCCCCCACCCTCCTAATAATGTTATTACGTAGTATACACCCCCCACCCTCCTAATAATGTTATTACATAGTATATACCTCCACCCTCCTAATAATGTTATTACATAGTATATACCTCCACCCTCCTAATAATGTTATTACATAGTATATACCCCCACCCTCCTAATAATGTTATTACACAGTATATACCCCCACCCTCCTAATAATGTTATTACATAGTATACACCCCCCACCCTCCTAATAATGTTATTACATAGTATACACCCCACCCTCCTAATAATGTTATTACATAGTATATACCCCACCCTCCTAATAATGTTATTACATAGTATATACCGCCACCCACCTAATAATGTTATTACATAGTATACACCCCCCACCCTCCTAATAATGTTATTACATAGTATATACCCCCCACCCTCCTAATAATGTTATTACATAGTATACACCCCCCACCCTCCTAATAATGTTATTACATAGTATATACCTCCACCCTCCTAATAATGTTATTACATAGTATATACCCCACCCTCCTAATAATGTTATTACATAGTATATACCCCCACCCACCTAATAATGTTATTACATAGTATATACCCCCACCCACCTAATAATGTTATTACACAGTATACACCCCCCACCCTCCTAATAATGTTATTACATAGTATACACCCCCCACCCTCCTAATAATGTTATTACGTAGTATATACCCCCACCCTCCTAATAATGTTATTACGTAGTATACACCCCCCACCCTCCTAATAATGTTATTACATAGTATATACCCCCCACCCTCCTAATAATGTTATTACGTAGTATACACCCCCCACCCTCGTAATAATGTTATTACATAGTGTATATACCCCCACCCTCCTAATAATGTTATTACATAGTATATACCCCCCACCCTCCTAATAATGTTATTACATAGTATACACCCCCCAACCTCCTAATAATGTTATTACATAGTATATACCTCCACCCTCCTAATAATGTTATTACATAGTATATACCCCCCACCCTCCTAATAATGTTATTACGTAGTATACACCCCCCACCCTCCTAATAATGTTATTACATAGTATATACCTCCACCCTCCTAATAATGTTATTACATAGTATATACCTCCACCCTCCTAATAATGTTATTACATAGTATATACCCCCACCCTCCTAATAATGTTATTACACAGTATATACCCCCACCCTCCTAATAATGTTATTACATAGTATACACCCCCCACCCTCCTAATAATGTTATTACATAGTATACACCCCACCCTCCTAATAATGTTATTACATAGTATATACCCCACCCTCCTAATAATGTTATTACATAGTATATACCCCCACCCACCTAATAATGTTATTACATAGTATATACCCCCACCCTCCTAATAATGTTATTACACAGTATATACCCCCCACCCTCCTAATAATGTTATTACATAGTATACACCCCCCACCCTCCTAATAATGTTATTACATAGTATACACCCCACCCTCCTAATAATGTTATTACATAGTATATACCCCCACCCACCTAATAATGTTATTACATAGTATATACCCCCCACCCTCCTAATAATGTTATTACATAGTATATACCCCCACCCACCTAATAATGTTATTACATAGTATATACCCCCCACCCTCCTAATAATGTTATTACATAGTATATACCCCCCACCCTCCTAATAATGTTATTACATAGTATATACCCCCACCCTCCTAATAATGTTATTGCATAGTATATACCCCACCCTCCTAATAATGTTATTACATAGTATATACCCCCACCCTCCTAATAATGTTATTACATAGTATATACCCCCCACCCTCCTAATAATGTTATTACATAGTATATAACCCCACCCTCCTAATAATGTTATTACATAGTATATACCCCCCATCCTCCTAATAATGTTATTACATAGTATATACCCCCACCCTCCCCTCCTAATAATGTTATGACATAGTATATACCCCCCACCCTCCTAATAATGTTATTACACAGTATATACCCCCCACCCTCCTAATAATGTTATTACATAGTATACCCCCACCCTCCTAATAATGTTATTACATAGTATATACCCCCACCCTCCTAATAATGTTATTACATAGTATATACCCCCCACCCTCCTAATAATGTTATTACATAGTATATACCCCACCCTCCTAATAATGTTATTACATAGTATATACCCCCACCCTCCTAATAATGTTATTACATAGTATATACCCCCCACCCTCCTAATAATGTTATTACATAGTATATACCCCCCACCCTCCTAATGATGTTATTACATAGTATATACCCCCCACCCTCCTAATAATGTTATTACATAGTATATACCCCCACCCTCCTAATACTGTTATTACATAGTATATACCCCCACCCTCCTAATAATGTTATTACATAGTATATACCCCACCCTCCTAATAATGTTATTACATAGTATATACCCCCACCCTCCTAATAATGTTATTACATAGTATATACCCCCACCCTCCTAATAATGTTATTACATAGTATATACCCCCTCCCAGTAAGCGTGTGAGTTCATCAGTTGCCCTGCACAAACGTCACACTTCCAAAGACACACCTTTCCAGGCTTTAATGTATTGTCTCACTTCAACTTCACTGTATTCTCTCACTTCATATTTACTGTATTCTTTTACTTCAACTTTACTGTATTCTCTCACTTCATATTTACTGTATTCTCTTTCTTCAACTTTACTGTATTCTCTCACTTCATATTTACTGTATTCTCTCACTTCATATTTACTGTATTCTTTTACTTCAACTAGAAGTGTTTCTTCAAGTGTTTTTCCTGTCGGCCTTTAACCTAGCTTTGATTATATGCTCTTCCCTCTGTAACGTATAGCTTGTATAGCCTTCAGTTAGATTGAATAGTTTCTCTTTTCCAAACTAACAGTCCCAGTTTAGTCTGCGTTATAGGTCGGTTAAGTGCCTTGCTCAACGGGCACATCGCCAGATGTTTCACCTAGTCGGCTCGGGGATTCGAACCAGCGATCTTCAGGTTACTAGCTAGGCTACCTGCTACCTGCTGCCCTAGACAGGACACACACACACACAAAGGAGGAGTCTTTCTGTCTGTAATAAAGCCTTATTGTTGGGGAAAAATTCATTGTGATTGGCTGGGCCTGGCTCCCCAGTTGGTGGGCCTGGCTGCCAAGTGGGTGGGCCTTTGCCCTTCCAAGCCCACCCATGACTTCACCCCTGCCAGTCATGTGAAATCCATAGATTCGGGCCTAACGAATTTATTTCCATTGACTGATTTCCTTACATATGAATTGTAACTCAGTAAAATCTTAGAAAATGATGTATTTATATTTTTGTTCAGTATAATTGTGATAAACATCTTACTGTGCTGCACCAACGCGTTAGTCATTGTTCGCACAGGCAGATACTTATAAGCACTCTGTCTTCACAGCTAGGCTGTTTTTATATTGTTCATTTCCCCCATTATACATACAAATATACAGAATGTAATGACAGTGATTCATCAAAAATGAATATTCGGTTTACTGTGTTTTCTTTATAGGTGGTATGGAGGAATTGGATCTACATTTATTCTAGAGGAGAGGAGGAGACTTAGTGTAGTTACTCCTGTTGTTGAATACAATCATTGGCTGAATCTCAGGGGTTGATGCCCTGTGAGCAGTGAGGGAAGAGAGGCATGAAGGGTGAGCTACGCTCACAGAGAGTGGAGGAGACACACACACTGCACACGTACATACACACTGCACACACA